>NC_089740.1:884272-1184272 GCF_035083965.1 Branchiostoma lanceolatum
TTGCTGGAAGGCCACAGATGACAAAACTTCATCACTGGAAGTCTAGCGATGAAGGCACATTCGGTGCTGGACACCAAGTGACTACTAAGGAACCCGTTACATCGGTACATTTGCCAAGGAAATTGTGAAACTCTGCAGGTTGCTCCACCGTAACACTTTGAATATCAATAAGGAAGTTTTATCATCTCGGTTGTCTTGATGCATTTCTAAAACCTACAAGCTGTTAAAATATAACGGGGGGAGACCATAGTCCGATATTAAACTGTTCTAAGTGAATGCGCATCTTTTGTCATCGTACATTTTGCCGTGAACACATCAAAAACAAGAGTCTTAAGACCCCAAATCTCCATGAAATTTGTTTTTATATGTGGTGGTTTTTATTTGCCCAGCTATTTCTTGTTGCTGCTGCTTGTTGTGTTTTATGTGCCATAGGTTGCTTGGGGAATTCTTATCCCAGATTCGAACCCAACAGGTGGCCGTGCCAGCTGTCATTGTATGCCTACGATGGACATATAGATTTTCCTCATTACTTATGCAAATTAAGTCCCAATTTGCATAATTTGCAGTTCAGTTTGTATATCTCTGTCCAAACTACCTGCGTATGAAATAATATGAAAATCTGTCGTTCCTTTCTTCAGTTATTCTCCTTGGAAGATTTTTACAAATACGCCATTGCAGCTCCAGTGACACATACCAGGGGGCCCAAATTGACTTTGACCTTTCTCCTCCCAGCACCTACCCACATACCAAATATCATTACAAGCCATCCACACGTTCTTCAGTTATGCTGATTTTAAGCGTCCGGTGACACAAACATTCACACAGGATAACACACTCCATGCAAAACAATATCCCCATGAAAAAATCTTTTTTCATTGAGATAACAAGCTTAGATCTTGCAACAGGCATATAACTGTGATTAAAGCTGCACAGACATAGTTTTCATTTAAACGTTCCGCACTCTGGTTTTATTGCACACGAAAGTCACGGTAGCTTTTGGGTTTGCATTCTAGTGGAACGTTCCAACACAAAAAGGGGGTCCAAACGCCGGTAAGGTGATAACCAGGTCATTACCGGTGCACGTTTAAGCATCCCATGGAAACAAAATTATACTAAAGCTTTGCAATATCATTTTTTGTCGCAAATATGTCCCATATTTTATATTACAGTACTTGTTCCAATACGGTGACATAGAAATTTCCCCTCTCATGGCGAGATCAACCTGTCGCCGACAAACAAAATGGCAGGACATAATGGCGGCCGTCATAGCGTGTTTCCTTGCTCAGTGTTGGGGCCCCAAAAGGGGTATACCGGTATACCTATACGGGTACCTATACGGGTACGGGTACCTATACAGGGTTTTCCCCTTACCCGCTTAGGAGGTCATGATAATGATATGCTAATAAACATGTTTTCCTCATTCTGGAACATTTGTGGATGAGAAAGTTGTCGACTGTTTCAAGTGCAATTTTTTGGCCTGCCACCAGTGGCTGCTTCTTTGGTGTTCTCCTATTATATCTGACCTGATCAACGTGCCCGGCTTGCACTACAGCCAGCGTGACGAGGACGAACGCCGGCAGGTTCAAGCCAGGGTCTTGCCCGTCCCTGTACATGCACCTCATCCGATTATGTTCGTTAAATAAAAATGAAAATAAGATAGAAGTACCCCCCCCGGAAAATGTCAAAAAATGACAGTCGAAGTTAGGTAAATTGTGTCATACATGTACAACAGTCCGAGGGAAATAAGATGATAAGTAGGTAGGTTATAACTTATATCTATTCAATTATGCCTATATAAGTATATAGATATTGAACAGAATAACTGTACATATAGCTTGTTCAAATCATGATGATCTTCCTTGCATCTTCGTAAAATATAATAGTAATGTTGAAAAATTGGTCATAGGTTCCCTGCTATGACCCCTAACCGGGGGCCACGGTGCTTTCAAATTCAACAAGTGAAAATGTACATGATACATGCATTTTCTACTTGGAACTTGAAGCAAGTGATCAAAGAAAATTGTTATATCATTTTATTATTACTGACAATCAGTGACAAGTAACAAAGATCATCAGATAGCTACAGTACTTAAATGTGCCTGATCATATTTTCTAAAGAGATCACCCCCCAAAAAAACCACAAATATGAACACAGTCCCTCCACAAAAAATTATGTCTATAAACTTTTGCTCCATAGCGTCGAAAACAAAGTTATTGTGAGACGCTCGGATTCGAGTTTCCGCGGTAGAGCCCACAATATTGAACAGAGCTCGATTGTAAAAGTAGCGCAATGTCACAGACCGCAGATACAGTAGAAGCCACTTAATTGCACATCGGATAAACGCACATTCCATTTAATTGCACCGAATCCCAAAATCCCAAACCGGTTCCCATTCACTGCATCGTTAGTGACTCAGCATATCTGCACGGCACATTGTCACCAATGCCAGATAACTGCACCAGTTTTTTTCAAAAATCCTCAACATATTAACAAAAAACGTGCGCTAAAATCGGCAAAAGCGGTAAAAATGAACCGATACATAACATACCAGCCGGAGTAAAGGCACAGTACCGCCAATATGTTTAAAACTGTTTTGAGTAACATAAGAAGGTGGTCTCCATTGACAGTCACGTTCATAGGAATCGTATGGGAGGTCCTGGGCCAGTCACGGGGCGTGTCGGCCTAACAAGGGCGGCATTACGCTTTGTCAGACAGCATGCTGTACTCAATAAAGATTGGTCTCTACCTGTACACTGTCTTATTACTGTGATTGCATTTAAGTTCGCGGGCCTTAGGCCTTTTATTATTGCAGCAGTATGTGACTATAGTGCTGCCGCGAACGTAAAACCACTGACAACACCCCATGTCATCCTTCACGCGAAATTAAATCCCCGCGAACTTAAATGTATTTACAGTGATAAGACAGTGTACAGGTATAGACCAGTCTTTATTGAGTACAGCATGCTGTCTGCTAAAGCGTAATCCTGCCTTTGCTAGGCATCTTTACATCACATTCAGTCGGAAACCACACAGTGACTCGGCAAGGGCCACAGACGGGTAGACAGACATAGTAGTCGCCTTTGGCGGTGCGGTGCTGACGTGATCATTTGTCACATTCTTTTATGGCAGAGCTGAATCCGCGTCGTAGAAACTTTCTGCATTCACCCGAAGGATGTATACGCGGGTTCGGCTCTGCTATAAGGATGATGATCTGTCACTGATCTAAATCATCTAGCCATATCTACCAAATGGATATGTAGTGCAGTACATTGTACAATTCACTACCATGGTGTTGACAGTCAAATCTGTCCAGACATGAGAGGGGGCACTGCTCTGGGCTCACCCGTAATCAGCAAACTAGATTTAGTTTCAATTCCTAGTTCCATGGCGGTAAATGATCTACGATTTTTTACATGTCCTTGAATACTGCATATGTAAATAAAGTTAATGACTAGCATAATTTCGTCTGTTTTCTTTGTGCTAGTGTTTCTGACTAACAATACACCCCCCCGTCCATGGTGGTGCTGTCCAACTGGGCCCTTCGCATTATTGCACCAGTCGGATAATTGCACCAAAAATACTGACAAATGGGTGGTGCAGTTTAGCGGATTCTACTGTACTTAAAAGTTACCGATTACATGTTGACACTAGAAACCCGCGATTAACCGCTAAATTGGGAAAATCTTACGATCATTTAAAAGAATGAACGCCCTGAAAATAAATATGGCCTTCTGTGTTGCCCCAAAATATAATATTTTCATGCGTTTACGGTATCAATTTAAAGATCGGTATCCGCGATACGCAATATATGCTGCTAGTTTTACTGTCGCCATACCTGAGAGTGGAAGAGAGTGGCGGCCATGTTTCCAGCCGTGTTTACCGAATCGTATCGGATATATTTCTGCCGATTTAGAGATTTTGTGGCCTCAAAACACATATCACAAGGGAAGTTAGTTATGATTGTTGTTTTTACGTGTTACATGTCTTCTGCGGACAAATTATTCTTCCGCCGCGCTGCCGATACCACAGATAGTGGTCAGGAAATTATTATTCCCCGTGCAGGCGTACACTCTACTCCACACGTTTTTTGATCAGCGTGCTTTGGTTTACGATGTAAGCAGAGACTGTCAAAGTTATTTATATGAAAATTATATTTTGAAATGCCAATGTCGCGTCTTATTTTCCCGTTTACTTTGTTGCGTCATAGCGATATCGACCGATTTGTTACTAGTGATTTATTTATCTTGCTTGTTTGTGCCTTTATTTAAACTCGATATTTAACTCTAACGGCCATAAGGCCGCTTTTCGTAGAGGTCGAGATCTTGATGAAGCAGGGTCAGGATTGGCACAAATCATTTATTTTTCATGTTTTACATCTCTTGCTAGCGGGTGTTTGGACTTCCGGAAAAGGCTCATGGCCCAGGACAGCTGAACTTTTGCTGGCAGAAAACTCTTGGCAACTACATTGCTACAACAGGGTAAGAATTCCATATCAGATGCAAATGATTTGATATAATGATACCAATAGTGCAGTAGGAACTATTGGAACTACATAGAATTTCAGTTTGGCCCTAACCTGATTGCCTGGCAGTCCCAAGTGCGGGCTTGTCTGGGCGATGCCTTGCACCGAATTGTGATCATTCAATAAAGTTATCTTTCCCTGCCGCCCTCCATACGAAATTTCCTACTGCCCTCTCTGTTTTGTGTCATTTTTTAAAAATGTAATACTATATAGATAGTTTGGGGGGGGCAGTTTTAGTGTTTCAGAAAGGGGGGAGGGCCAAGGAAAAAATTTTTGTAGCTGGGAGGGAGGGCCAGGGAAAAAAATTTTGGCAAGGGGGGAGGGCCAGGGAAATTTTTTCGGACCCAACATCCCACGCACCGGCCCTCCCCCCCCCACTAAATTCCGTACGGTCCCTTACTTCTGTGATCATACCGGGTAACCCTAAGTTTAGGCTTTGGAGAGATTGCTGGGTGCAGCCCGGAGAAATTTTGCCGACCCTGAGATAGTGACAATGTGACCACGGAGATAAATGTGGTTGGTTAGACGGGAATGCACGATTTCAAAATTTTCTCACATAGATTGCGAAGGAAACCCTCAAAACAACTCTTGTCAAGAGTTGCCCGTTGACCCAGAAGTCGGTGTGAGGCAGTCGATGTCGACATGCACCACGACCTGGAAAATTTCAGTTATGTACAGCGCTGCTACTTTGCTAAATTGAAAACCACTGAATTCAGAGCCTTGAATTTTTTTCATTCTGCAAAACTGCAGGTTGTTTGATAGTTCTTCTGCAAGCATGAAAATCGGACGGTAGACAGGTATTTCAAACATTCAGTATTCATTTTATTGTCTAAGCAGAAGTAGTATTATTACTTGTGGTGACTGGCATAATGCTCAGATAAGGATCTTAACCATATAAGGACTTGTGTCGTACACAGAGCAGACCATGTGGTGAGACTCTATGACAGACATGGTGAGCTGCAGGATGAGATCAGCCTCCCGGGGTAAGTCCAATTCAGTCCAATTCAGTATGCCAGCTGACTTTTCTCTTGTGCATCTGTATGCTCCTTTACTGCGGCTTAAGTCACTTGAAAAAAGGCCAAATGGCTGCTACACTCACATGCTAGGCGTTTGCCTATCCATCAAAATTATCTCAGTTTCTGTGGTAGTAACTCATGATCAGAAGTGGGGTAACCTGAAATGCCAATGGGAAACTTGCCGTTTGACTCAGGTTGCAGACTGGACAACCTGGCTTAAAGAATTATTTTGAAGACTGACTTGTACATGTAACATTCTACAGTATATTACTATATATGGTAATCATCCCTTTTTAAAGATAGAAAGCAATGGTGCTCTGCCAACTGTTAAGCGGTATGTTTGTACCCATGTTTGTAGGCTATGTGGTGGTATGGACTGGGATAAGGATGGGGACACTCTGGCAATCATCAATGACAAGACAGGAGTAGTGTTCCTTTGGGATGCCAACACCAACAGGACAACCCAACTGGACAGTGGGCTCAGGTTACTTTGAAATTCCTAGTTTTGTTTCATAATTGTGCTTATAGTGTGTACTTATTTTAAGTAATTGTTACGGGTGTGCAGAAAAGGTGAATTGGAAGGAAATGGAACTACAGAAAATGCTAAATGGAACAAAATATGTAGCAAACTGAAATAAAATGGATGGAAATGTAAGGAAACGGGGGTAAGGGGAAAACCCTGTATAGGTACCCGTACCCGTATACCTGTATAGGTATACCGGTATACCCCATTTAGGGCCCCAACAAGCCAGGAAACACGCTATGACTGCCGCCATATGGGGCACCCAGAACGGCTGTATTTTACGGTCTCCACATAGTGATATAAGACACAAACAGTTGACTATACTCGGTCAGAAAATAGCTGAACAATCATATTCTACGATCTTTTGATTTCTATGAAGGACGGAGTTTTGGAAAATACGGAATTTGCGAAGTTCGTACGGAGCGCCTGTCAGAACGTGCGGGCACCGATCTCGGAGACCTTTCAACTAAACCTGTTCTGAAAAGAAATTATCATTATCTTCAGATGCAATACTCATGATCTGTTTGGCTGGAGCTGCCAGTAAACCTGCGTAAAACCTACAGGAAACGCCCGGTTCTCGATGCACGGAAGGTCCGCCATGACACTTGTGCGAACTAGCCGCTTTGATAGACGGAAAGTAACCACTTCAAATATTGCGATACAAACATTACGGCCATTCGGCGTGATTTGTCTGAATATGCCGTGCTCGGTCTCTGTCTTTAGCGTGAGGCGTTACCTCTCCGAGATCGGTGCCCGCACGTTCTGACAGAGCTCCGTACGAACTTCTCAAATTCCGTTTATTCCAAAACTCCGTCCTTCAAAGAAATCAAAAGATCGTAAAATATGATTGTTCAGCTATTTTCTGACCGAGTATAGTCAACTGTCTGCGTCTTATATCAATGTGGAGACCGTAAAAAACCGCCGTTCTGGCCGGGTGCCCCATATGGCGGCCGTCATAGCGTGTTTCCTGGCTTGTTGGGGCCCCAAAGGGTATACCTATACGGGACCTATACGGGTACGGGTACCTATACAGGGTTTTCCCCTTACCCAGGAAACGGTACTGTGGTAGGAATGAAATACAGAGCTGGACAGTAAATGAATATGTTCTATCTTTAGAATATTACCCAGAAGGAGGCAAGGTTTAATTTTCACAGTGTTGTTGTTATGTTTGTGTGACTAAAATTATTCTCTGAGTCACAAGATCTGTGATTGTTACTTACAGCTCTGGAAAGACAAGATGTAATGATATGCTAATGCTGCTTCGTATAGCGCAGAGCTCTAGCCAGCGACCGTTTTTCCGTAAATTTACAGAACTTCACTGCAAGCGACGAAAATAATTGAAAACCAATCTGTAAACCTTGATGGACATAAATTGTGGGTAAAGCTCCAGAATGATCTCCAGAAAAATAGCGGAAGTTTGCAACAAAGCCGATTTAGATTTCTAATGCCTGCTGGCCACCCTCGACGACCCCAGCTAGACAACAGAGGCCTTGTGAGTGCTAAAGGGCTGTAAGGAACATCAGCGTCATGTACCCCCCTCCCCACTACAGTTCTGGCCGGTTGCATCGTACATCGTGCTGACGTGTTTGCCTTTGTTTTCCCGGGTTCACTGTCTGTTATTGCCAGCAAAGAAGCAAAAAAATCCAAAATGTTCCTGAAGTTATCAAGGCTTATTTTTTTTTGCCCTTTAATTGCCCATCCATGCCGCGTTACGGAAAGTGGACCAATAACGTGAGTCTTCCACTGCGTGAGTCTTCCACAGTACGTGGGCTTAGCACGAACTCATGAGATTCTGTTGGAAATTAATATAATGCCAGCCACAAAGCGGCTGTTTAGAATCCTTGAATCAGTGAATTTTTATTTTATTACAGTCAAGCCTGCCCAAGGCGTCAGCACCTGGGGGACCAAGCAAAAGTGGTCGTGTTGGACAGGTGGTCGCCTTGAAGAGGATCAACTCACAATATGTTTCCATGACCAAAGACAATATGTATCAATACATAAAAAAAGGACTATTTCTGTTGTTCAGACTGTAATAAACAAGAAGACTATGAAAAGAATCCTTCTCCCTTGGAAAGTCATGAGCCTATCTATTCAATGATGTTTCTTCCATTGGAACATCAGTTGCTAGCATGTTGTGTCACTGACATATCAGTTACCTGATAGCATGATGAGTTGTACCATGCATGGCTTTGAGAGATAACTACTTAGCACTCCTCAATCCAGAAAGATAAGATTGTCGTACAGTCAAACCTGTATTAGCGGTCACCTTTGCATAGCAGCCCCCTGGCCATAGTGGCCACTTTTTTCAGAATTTCAAGCGACTGCCTGACTGTTTATTTCGTGAATAGGCCACACCAATTCTATTTGTTGCTTCTCGGATTTTTTCAGAAAAAAATTGGAGCGACAGGGCAAACAAAAAATAAAGATAGAATTTTTTGCAAATAGTCTGGGGTGAAGATAAGGGTTTACATGCCATAAAGAGGATTATTCAAGTTTCAGCTTTGTATGGCTACTATGATTTCAGTAACGAAATTACCTTTTTCCATATGTAATATGAATAGTTTTAATTGAAAAATTACAACTTATGATAAAATGTGACCACACTTTCTATGTATGTGCAGGCCTTAATAATCTATTTTGGTGGCTATTGAGTTTTACAACTGAACAAATAGTAAAATTTATGAATGGGAATAGGGACCCAATTTTTTTTGGTTCAAAATGGGAAAAACAGGGGAGGCTATTCCAAGAAGCAACCAATAAAATTGGTGTGGCCATATAGGTTAGAAAATAAGTTTAGGAGGGAGTGTTTGGGAAAATCATCTTACCGAACATGGTCGCCACAAGATTTGGGAACCTTCTTACAAAATCAGCATTAAAGAACACATGTAAATGTCGTGTATGGTTTTGTTTTAGTCTTGATGTGGGTGTCAAATTTCAAAAATCACTAAAAAGCTGGGTTGACGCAACAACCTGTCCAGTGCGGACTGGTCTGGACAGTGGAAAAACCTGCTTGTCCAGTCTAAAAAAAGGGTCTGCATGGGGGTTATTGATAAATTTAGCAAATTGTCAGCAACAGTCAACGGGAAATTCAGGAGGATTGCCAAAGTTCAAGAATAAATTGATATATATTCCTATTTTGCATGGCCCAAGGGCGCAACCAACTTAAGGGGTCTGATGGCATGCTCCTTTAGAAAATTTTGAAATCTTGACCTTCTGAAAAGCTATCTATGTAGTAGTATGCAGTCAAAAGACCATTTGTTTCCAAAGAACATTGAAGTACATGTACGTTTCTTTGTTCCAATTCCTCATGTTAGTGTCTTCCTTCTGCCGAAATGTGAAACACATGTCTAGTCCTTTCATGCCTTCTCTTTGTTTCATCCTCAATGAGCAAACAGAAATGTCTCCTGAAGGCTCTTTCACCCTAATTTCTCAAAGTCAATGTCTGTGTTGTGAGCGCCAGAGGCAGGGTCTATCAAGCTCGTGACGTAGCAGTTTATCAGCATATCATTACCTATCGGATTTCCGTCTGTATGACAATCTGGATCATTCATATGCGTTGCTGCATTTTGGTAGAAGCCACACAAACACAGCAACAACGCTGTAAATATTAAAGCTTGCCTCATTCTGGGTATGTATGTTAATGATTTATTTACAGCCCACTTCTGCACTAAGTCTCTAGATCTTTTAGGACCTCTTATCTCAGTTCCATTTCCTTGTATTTCGCCCCCCCCCCCCTACTTTGCCCCTCGCGGAGTCATCTGGGGGTATTTGAAGTTGAAGTTGAATGCAGCAGGTCATTAGCATATCATTAACATTACATACATGTATCATCTTTCCAAAGCTGTTGGTAACAATGACAGATCTTCAGAGAATAAGATAGCCAGCAAACAGAACAACGCTGTAAAAATTTAACCTTACTTCAGTCTAATTCTAAGGCCACACCAATTTATTTTCTTGGTTAACGGATTCGCCGCTTTGTTTCCTTGCCAAATTAAAATAGAAATAAAAACAACTGTCAATGGGTCGGAAAATGAGCGTTTATTAGGAGCTAAGAGCAACCTTTGTGAAAAGTCTTACCGCCACATGGCCGCTATAAGATTCGGCAACATTCTCTTCAAATTCGGCAAGCATCATGACTGGTTCCTTGTAGCACTATTGACTTACTTGACTTGACTTATGTCGAGTGCCAGTCTACCTCCGCCACTCGAACCACTCTGCCAGCCCAGAAACGCCTGTCTTCCATTGCCCTCTCCAGAGACTCAGAGGGTAGGCCTGTGCCCTTCAGAATCTGTAGTACATCCGTGTAGGTGAGAGGCTGCCTTCCTGGTTTTCTCTTCCCATGCAGGGGTACCCAGAGCACCAGACTGGACGCCACTTCCTTGCTGTTCCTGAAGCAGTGCCCAGCAAACCTGAGTCGCCTATTTCTCACTTTCTGGGATATCCTCGGGAGTCCGGCATAAAGCTCTTTCTTTGTACAATGCCTATCCCATTTGATGTTGTGGACCCGCATTCTTGTGTAACATCTGTCGAGTTGTTTCTCCAACATGGGAGTGACGGTCCATGTTTCACATCCATATAGCAACACAGACTCCACGGTTGAGGTGAAGAGGCGCACTTTAAGCCTAGTTGGGAGGTCTGATTTCCAGATGTTGTCAAGCTTGTGGCAGGCCCTCCACGCTGCCGCCTTGCGAGCAGTGATATCCTTGGCTGTGCTCTCCATGTGAGATCCCAAGTACTTGAAGTCCCGTACTTCTTCTAGATCTGTTCCATCTTTGGTCTTCAAGCAGACAGGAATCTTCTGGTTGAATGCCATGTACTTGGTTTTTCCGGCGTTAATCGTCAGGCCCACCTTTGCAGTTGAGGTCTCAACATTCTGGAGTAGCTCCTGGCCCTGCTGGATTTCCTCCGAGAGAAGAGCGATATCATCAGCAAAGTCCAGGTCGACGACCACTCTTGGTCCGACTCTCCTACTCCTCCTGCGCATCAACTGGAAGCCCAGCTCTTCTTCCTTTCCCTGTATGGCAACTCTGATGGCATAATCCAGGATGATGACGAAGAGGTATGGTGCCAAGGTGTCGCCTTGTAACACCCCTGCTTGTATCCTGAAGGGTTTGGTGTCGCCATCTGGTGTTGTCACCTTCGCCCTGGTGTTCTCGTAGAGCCTGCCTATGGCGCTAACGATCCGCTCCGGGATACCGTAGGCCTGCAGGATCTTCAACATCTTGCCTCGATGGATCGTATCAAACGCCTTCTTAAAATCGATGAAGGTGATGATTGCAGGTAAGCTGTGACTCCTAATACCCTCAATCTGTATCTGTATCTATATAGCCGGTATAAACGCCATTCGGCGTAACACACCAGCTTGTATCAATCAATCTACGCAGAGCGAGTATGTGTCCAGCGGTCGATCGTCCCTCCCTGAATCCATTCTGGTTGTATCTCAGGTGTTCATCCACAGCTGGCCTTATTCTGTTAAGCAGCATCCTATTGAAGGTCTTGGCGACAAGTGAGCTGAGACTGATACCTCTATAGTTGCTCCCCAGTCTAAGATCTCCAGATTTGGGGATAGGAATGATGTTAAGCAGGGACCACTGCTCAGGTTTCTCACCCTCGATCAAAGCCTTGTAGCACTATTACTTATGAAAATATAGTGTGTGGCTTAGTTTCACTTTTAGTGTGGGGTTTTAGCCCCAAACTGCTAAATAAAAGCCAGAAATTTGGACCAATTTGGTGAGAGAAGATACCCAAAGCGTTTCTGTGTAGGTATCACAGAAGATTTGGCCCAAAGATTCGGCAACACAGGTGAAAAATGACTGGTTCATTTTACCAATATCATCCATAAAAATACCATTCATGGTGTTGTTTTGCTTGTAGTGTTGGTTTTTAGGTTCCAAAACCACTCAAAATGTTGAAATTTCCTAAAAAATCTGCGGAAATCAAGGGTGTAGAGGAGCAGGGTACTTTCCTACATATGCAAATGAGCACATATATGTAAATGTTCAGGTTTGTGTTTTAGTGTAACTTTAAAAAAGTATCATTCTTTTGGCAAACTGGGGAATAGAGGGTATTATTATTTTGTTGCAAATTCAAACTCTTGGACTGTACAGAGATGCAATTTGTGTGGGTCAATATTTTTACTTCTTTAATTACCGCTTATCAAAACTTTGCACTTTTCACACCTGGCACCACATACAACCCACAATTCCGTTGCTGCATGGCATGTTATTATAGTTAGCCTGACTGTCATCCTGTTTCAGTTCCAGGCTCTAAAAATAAATTGTCTGTGATTCCACACCTTACATCAAGATCCATTTCATGCATTTATCTTACAACTGAGCAGGTCACTAGCAAAGGAAATTAACAAACACCTCACCCACAATGTACAGACTATAAAAACTTCACGGAGAATTGTGTCCTACGGACTCTTGTTTTCGTTTGTTTTTAGTATATGAATTCCATTGTTTCCTGCTTCAGCTAGGTATAGTAATATTACTTCTATGAACTTCTTTGGTTTCCATGCACCAGCTAATACTGTTACTTTAATTTATCACTCTTCGATACTCTCGACTAGATTTTGTATATTTTGTTAACTATGATATCTCAATCTGCATTAAGTATGTACTTTTAGCACTCGGCGCTGCCGATGTGCCACCGCTTCAAAGTGAATAAAGTTCAAAGTTCAAAGTACAAATTAGCCTTTTTTATTGCAAATAGGTTGATAGCTATAGATCAGGCATGCCTGCAATAAATTGTGGAAAGAGAATTTACTGCACATTTGTAATTTCTGAAACATCTTAGTTGTAAGGCTGAATGGTTTGTTGATACTCTTCAAAAGAGGTTATCTAGATCTAAATTTGTGACTTTTCCCGGAATTTCTAGATCCCATCTGTGCCATGCTGTAAAAACGTACTTTTCAGCAGGTTGAACACTCCTGTATTGAAAGAAAAAGATAAATAAACACTTTTTCTTTACTTGCTCTAAAACACTACTTCGACTGTGTAGAGATGCAATTTGTGTGGGCCAATACTTTTAATTCTTTAATTACCGCTTATCGAAGTGCACTTTTCACACCTGGCTCCACATGCAACCCACGATTCCGTTGCTGCATAGGTACTAAAGTATCACAAAATGATATAGGACTGATGGTTCTAATCGAGAAATAGTGCTTCATGATAAAGATGACATAAAATGGACCAAACCATTAAAGTCTGGGGCCATGATTAACAAATATCCAGTATAATGGCCCATCCCTACACAATTAATCGCCAAATACAACAAAATAAACCAGGATAGTAATTGTCTGTGATTTCACACCTGACATCAAGATCCATTTCATGCATTTATCTTACAACTGAGCAGGTCACTAGCAAAGGAAATTAACAAACACCTCACCCACAATGTACACACTTTAAATACTTCACGGAGAATAGACCGATCCCAAAGCCACGCCCCCTGTTCGATTTCGAACACCTCCGTCAAAAACAGGGTTTGACGGACCAAACATGTCCGCCGCGGCTAGGTTGAAAATAATGCCACTGACTTCAGTTTAGCTTTTGTGGCACTGAAACCCTTTCAGAGCGGGCCAAATAAGAATGCTATGTCTTCTTTGTTGAAGGCTGTATCCACCGGGTAGAGTCGTTTAAGGAGGGGGTAGGTGTAGTTGCGGTGAGAGCGTAATGTTTTCGGTCAATGTTAAAGCGGTATGCGCCGCATAGCTTTCCCTTGTCGGTGGGAATCAGTGCCCAGTTTCTGACAAGCAGGCGATGCAGGTGTAAAACAGGGTTCATATATCTGTGACAGGGTTCCCACTGTATTGACTGCATGCATAACAGCTGCATGGTATTTAGTAACTAAGAATTAAAATACATCCTTTTACTTCCCTGTTCACTTTCAAGTTAACCAGTTTCACACACCAGTAACTGAAGAGACGAAACTCTGCGCTAGCGGACTTTGTAGTAGTCAGCATGTGGTACAAGCTTCCTCTCCTTGAGTGCCCGATCTATTTTCTTTTTAAATTCGTTTTTGTTCTGAGCATGCATTCAACCAATACAGTGGAAAACCTGTCCCAGATATACGTACCCTGCTTTACATGTGCCATTTCTGCCCCGCCAACGCTGTTTTTGACGGAGGTGGGCTGAATAGAACAGGGGGTTCTATGGGTCTTCTTTTCGTTCGATATGGTGTTCGACAGGATCGGTCTATTGTGTCCTACGGACTCTTGTTATTTTTAGTTTAGTTTAGCCCCCCCAAAAAGCGGCAAAAGCGGCTAACCCAAGAAAATAAATTGGTGTGGGCCAGGGGCCTTACCTGAACATTGACAAGACTAGTTGTTACAGTAGAAATTGTTGAGAAGATACTGCAGAAAGATCAACGCTTTTAATACAGGTCTTCTTTTCTTTCAGGGACCAACTTACATTTGTTTCCTGGTCCAAAGTGTCACCACTTCTGGCAATAGGTAAAACTACAGACTTAATGTGTCAGTAAAGAATTTGATATTGTAAGATGTGTAATATACAGCAATAGACATTTTGGTTGAAAAGATATTTTCTGAATCTGTCAGAAATTGCCATTCTTAATATATATTTTGAAGGTCAGAAATCTACAAATGTATCATGCCACCGACAGTGTCGTGTGATAACTGTCATGCTCTTTGCAACAGAATTTCCTGGTTACAACACTTTTGCTCCTCTATATCCTGCATGTAGGCCTTATAACGACTGCTCTGAAAACCCTGCCTTGTACTATCTGTTGTTTCTTCAGGAACAGCCAAAGGGAACCTCCTGTTATATAACCACCAAACATCCAGGTAAGGAAACCTCTTTTATACAACTGCTAAACATCTATATAAGTGAGGCAACCTCTTGTTGTACAACCACTAAACCTCCAAGAAAGGCAGCCTCTTGTACAACGGTTACCACTAAACATCCAAGTAAGGTAGCCTTTTATTGTACAACCACTAAACATCCAGGTAAGGTAGTCTCTTTATATACAACCACTAAACACCAAGGTAAGGCAACCTCTTTTATACAACCACTAACCTAAAGAAGGTAGCCTCTTGATGTACACCTGCTAAACATCCAGGTAAGGTAGCCTTTTGTTGTACAACCACTATACATCCAGGTAAGGTAGTCTCTTTATATACAACCACTAAACACCAAGGTAAGGCAACCTCTTTTTTTACAACCACTAACCTAAAGAAGGTAGCCTCTTGATGTACACCTGCTAAACATCCAGGTAAGGTAGCCTCTTGTTGTACAACCACTAAACATCCAGGTAAGGCAGCCTTTTGTTGCACAACCACTAAGCATCCAGGTAAGGCAACCTTGTACATGTACATCTTCTAAACATCCAGGTAAGGCAGCCTCTTGTTGCACAACCACTAAGCATCCAGGTAAGGCAGCCTCTTGTACAAGCACTACATGCCCAGGTAAGGTAACCTCTTGTTGTGCAACCACTAAACACCAAGGTAAGGCAACCTCTTTTATACAACCACTGACCTAAAGAAGGTAGCCTCTTGATGTACATCTGCTAAACATCCAGGTAAGGCAGCCTCTTGTTGTACCTCAATGAAAAGCGGCCTGCATACCGATTTGAGCTTATCATGAATAAACAAAGGTTCAAACAAACAAACAAACAAACATGTACATCCGTTAAACATCTAAGTAAGGCAGCCTCTTGTTATGCAACCAATAAACATCCAGCTAAGGCAACCTATTTTTCTACAATCACTAAACATCCAGGTAAGGCAGTCTGACTCTTATATACATTCAACCACTACATACACCCTGGTAAGGCAGCCTCTTGTACAACCGCATCCAGGTATGGCAACCTCTTTTTGTGCAACCACTGAAGGTGGGAGATCTAGACAGGCATGCCGCAGCAATATTTCAAAAAAATTATTCAGACAAAATAACCATCTGATTTGTTAGATACATTGTATATAGCTGCTCTGTTATCATTATCTGGCATCATTTTCCCACATAGGATGCCATTTTGGCTATTCCTTCCCTCCGTCTGGAAAGCTGGCTTCTCTGGCCTGGTTGTGTCAGATAGTGTGTTTGCAGAGGTCATTGACCCGTATGTCACTGTTAGTGCTTGGATGATTGGGGAAAAAGCAAATAATGGCAATTTTGGGTCATTTTAGGATTAGTAAATGCCAATTTTATGAATACTACCCCTACAGCATGATTTAAAGGCAAACGTCTGACAAAACTGTATATGATATTGCAGAAAAGGACATGCTGTTCTGAGGTTTGCCACCTGAACTTGCCTCTTATGGGTGGCATTAGCATTCTGATGCTGAGGGCCCACAGAAGGAGGTACTCATTAAATCATTGAAACAAATTCACCAAAAATTACTTTCAAAAGATATAAAAAAAGGAGCCAGTGTATTGACCAATAGCACTATTATGCATCTGTCCCTAAAATACTAGCTTTTTACATTGGATCGTTAGCGAGGAGGAACCACTTTTGTAAAAAAAGGGGCATGGCCCTGTAATTGTTGATGACGTCATTATGACGTCATAAAATGTTGCATAAATTATTGTCTTGCACAAAGGTACTTGGAGAAAAAAATCAAGAGCCACACATAACACTATGTAGTATTTTGAAGACGCCCTAGAGAAGTGCTGCGGCATGCCTGTCCCCCACCTGGCATCCAAGTAAGGCAACCTCTTGTTCTTCAACCACTAAACATCCAGGTAAGGCAACCTCTTGTTCTTCAACCACTAAACATCCAGGTAAGGCAACCTCTTGTTCTTCAACCACTAAACATCCAGGTAAGGCAACCTCTTGTTCTTCAACCACTAAACATCCAAGTAAGGCAACCTCTTGTTCTTCAACCACTGAACATCCAAGTAAGGCAACCTCTTGTTCTTCAACCACTAAACATCCAAGTAAGGCAACCTCTTGTTCTTCAACCACTAAACATCCAAGTAAGGCAACCTCTTGTTCTTCAACCACTAAACATCCAGGTAAGGCAACCTTTTGTTGTACAACCACTAAACATCCACACCCTCACAATAGAAAACTTTCATTGAAATAGATAGTGTGAGTCTGTTATGAAGTTGCAATCAGATGGACATGTGACTCCCATTGCAGGAGAGGTTGCTAGGCAAGACAAGCCATACAAGATCGCAGTGTTGCCACTTATCAAAACTAATGTACAATCAAGACACATTTGGATATATGGCTCAATATCGTCGAATATCATACGTATATGTATGACCTTAAATCTGACATCTAAAGTACTATAATTCTTGATTTTAGCTGATTTAACGGTAACTAGTCAACAGCTAAAATTTCATCATCACAAATATTTGGTCACTAATAATTGAGACAGTAATGTTTGTTCCCACCGTTAAAATTAAGTGCCGTGACCTACTCCATTTTCCCCTAACGGCTATGTTTTCCTGCCGCTATATTAAAGTGGTTAACAGTAAGACAGACAATTTTTAGAATTGGTGTATCTTGTTACTAGTATGTACGTTTACAGAAAACAGGTCACTGACCATACTTGATAAGGGGGTTATGTATGGAATGCAAGAGTTAAGATATCGGTTTGTTTTGACTTTCGGACGGTTCAGTTTATGACAGTACCCAGTCACTCTGCCAGTGATCTGAGCCCTAGGTGTTAGTAGCCCTTCAGGGTTCTAGCGAACTTGAGGCACAATTGTTCACGTCTGGTGACGAGAGTTGAAAGTCTGAGGTGGGACACACCTTTTTCTGCTCTGAATGTGAAGATCAACTACTTTGAGACTCGGAATGACAGCCATTTCAATATCGTTGATTCGGAGAGGGGGCGGGGGAGGTGGATTTCTGGCGAATGTACATGTACGTGCATGGTCAGACATTTTCCACCATTCAACAGCATGTAGTTCCTTTGTGTCCACATGTGTAGGTCATCAAGTGCATTCTGTAGGGTGGGATGCTCGCAAAGTGTTTTTGTCTCCAGTTAAGCCTACTTTACACTGGCGATGATATATAGGCATGCGACTGCCTAATGTCACAATGCTGCCGGTGACCCATTTTTTGGCCGTCTAAAGAGGATCAAAATAATCGTGAGACGGCAATAAACGGGAATCCAGGAATCGTCGTCGGGACCACCTCAGACCCAGTCGTGCGACCGCTCGGCGGGGGCCGAGCTGTCTTTTTCTGTGTCAGAAGAAAGCCGGCGCAGGTGATGGAAGTGGGAGGTCACGGGTCATATGCAAATAAGCACACAGGCGCTACTTCCTGTCAAGCAGCATGGTAATCTCGCACCATTTTTCTGTGGATTGAAGGGTGTGTTGGCTGCTGTTTTTGTTATTCTGAGTGAATTTGACGGCTGTTAGAAGAGAGAGATAAAACAGTGGACAGCCACCTGGCAGAAGGCCGCAGCAAGCTTTGGGCGGACGTTGAATCACTACTTCTCGGATACGTACCAATCCATCGATCTACCTGCCTGGCTTCCAGTATAGCCAGGCCGGTGGCAGCCCCGAATGCTAGGTTCAAATCCATGTATTGCCCGTCTCTGTGTATACGTCAAATTGCCCTTCTTTGCTAGGCACGAACTCGATGTCACATCCGCAGGGCAACGCGTGTTACAGGCGGAAAAAGAACAATCTGCTGTAGCATGACAAAAAATAGTGGTTCTTCCACCATTTTGAACTGGCGAGCAAGTTGTCAGAGGTCATTATACTGTAGGTCAATGAGTGTCATGCATGCAATCCTGCGCTGTGTCTTAAGAAAACCATCGCTCACAACAATGATCGCACGACTATATCGTCGCCAGTGGAAAGTAGGCCTAAGTTCATGTCATCAACATATTTCCAGACAGGATGGGTAGTGTCACTTGCAGCATCATCAGGAGGACCAAGAACAGATTAGGGCCAAGGAGAGCTACTCCATCCAACAAAGTTCCCCAGTTGGAGAGGGACCGGGCGTACCGTACACACATGTCTCCAACCGAATAATTAAACTACAACCCACGGCACCAACTCTGGTCTTAAGCCTTCGGTCAGAAACTTGTCAACAGCACTGTTATGATGGACCCTGTGGAAGGCCTTGGAGAAATCCATGGCTGTAATTGTGTTGATAGTTGAATGAGCTATGGGAGAGAGTGAGTGAGTGAGTGAGTGAGTTGATGGGCTTTCAGCTTCCTTGCAGAGCTTGTTGACTAGGTTTACAAGGGCATGGACAGTTGATCGTCCTTTCAGGCTGCCAAACTGTCTCTGGTCGAACGTCATGTCATAAGGGATCTATTTTTTGACAAAAAACTTGATGATATTAGCAAACTGTGATGTCAGGGAAATAGGTCTCAACTGGTCGAGGTTGGCTGGTTGGGACTTGGGGACAGGAAAAACCACTGCCTGTTTCCGTTGGCTGGGAACTGTACTGCGTAGGAGGAGTTCAGAACATTTCACAAAGTCACTGGTCATATATAGGTTGAATAACTTTTGAAAGAAAATGAGATCATGAGGCTAATACATTGTAGAATGGTCATACATGTACATGTCACATAACCTGATTGGTTTCACTTAAATGTTTAGTGTATTGTTACATGGAGTGTTTACCTTATGAATGGGCAGATGATAAACTGAAACTGTCATCTTCTCCATTTTGATGTCTGATATAACAGCAAATATTTGATGAATAAATGATTTCATGGCATGAAATGATGATGATGATGATGATGATGATGATGATGATGATGATGATGATGATGATGAAAGTGAGAAAGCGAAGTGTAGCTGATGTTGATCTGTTTATTCCAACGGTAGGAAAGTTCCAATCCTCGGAAAGCACAAAGCAGATGATAAACTGAAACTGTCATCTTCTCCATTTTGATGTCTGATATAACAGCAAATATTTGATGAATAAATGATTTCATGGCATGAAATGATGATGATGATGATGATGATGATGATGATGATGATGATGATGATGATGATGATGATGATGATGATGATGATGATGATGATGATGATGATGATGATGATGATGATGATGATGATGATGATGATGATGAAAGTGAGAAAGCGAAGTGTAGCTGATGTTGATCTGTTTATTCCAACGGTAGGAAAGTTCCAATCCTCGGAAAGCACACCAAGAAAATCAGCTGTGGTTGTTGGAGCCAACAGAATTTGCTGGCTCTGGCTAGCGAGGACAAAACCATCACTGTAAGCAGTCAGGATGGAGATACCATACGACAGGTCAGTCGGCGTATACCCCCACCCCACCAGAACATGGTGTGTATTAGAGTTCCATGACCCAATCCCTTGTCTCATTAATTATGCAAATGAGATAATTTACTACTCTGGTTGTCTTTTTGTTAATAATAGAGGTCATTAGTGCATATTCTAACATTGATTCCAGTTCCCATTTTGGTTGTAGGTGAAGTTACTTTTATTAGATTTTAGGTTAGTTAAAGTTGACCATACAACAATGCAGGTACTATGTACGTAGTACTACGTAAGACTCTTTTTCTGAGCAGACCTCCATCAGAGCTGACCCTGTGGACCTGCAGTTCTCTGAGATGAAGACAGATGAAAGGAGTCCTAGTGGGGAGAACACCGTGAGTATTACATTATATTAGATTTATCACAAATTGTCTTCTTATTATGCTTGGAAACTGTTAACATTTCCTGAATAGGAAGAGACATGTAGCATCTTGAGTATATGTAACAGCAGGTCTCGAATTACCACACGCACTCATCCAGGGCTCCAGACTAACTTTTAGGCCTAGGAGCACTGTGCTCCTAACTCAAAAAAGTTAGGAGCACCAGCAAAAATCTAGGAGCACCACTACAAAAAGTTGGAAGAACAAGTAAAAGTCTTGGCTATACCAAATAATACTCCTATTAATCAATGTTAACAACCGGGAATGAAGTATTTGAATAGATCATAAAAGATAAAAGCCTACATTGATGGTGCAGAACAATTGGCAATTCAATTCATTCAATACCTTCCTACATACTGATACTAGTACGATGGATTTTTAGAAAAATTCGGCATAGGTTCCCCGGCTGGCCCCTATCCGGGGGCCACGGTGCCTCAAGTTCAACAAGTTAAAAAATACACAATGGTATTTTTTGCTTGGAACAAGGCAAGTAATGATTCACATAACCTTGAATGATAAATAAATAGATGACTCTAGAACTTATCTATTGGGTTCATGACCAAAACAAATAAAGTCATATTCCATAATTTGAAACTTCACTGCTGGCATCAAGTTCAACATTTTTACAGGCATTTCTTTTCTTTTTAAACTCACCCTCTGTCTACAAATAATCCAAAATACTTTAATATCCTTAAAACTCTTGCTCAATAGTATCAAAAATGATCTGTTTGTGCCGACCCAGTCAAATATCTTCGGTTCCTTCGAAACGCGTAGTTCAAATTTCGCGGGTCAGGACCGCGCGGCGCCGCCATCCAATGACAGGCCGACCGCATGGGGAAAGCTTTGTGAATCGCCGCTGTGCAGTATAGACAGCAGCAGAATGAAAGTACATTTAGCACCATAACAACGGGCAGGTAATGAGCTTTGAAATGATACCGATGACAAAAGGAAAATTTGATATTTTTTAAAATAAAACTCCACTTGAATTGATTCATAAATTTTTCATCATAAAAATCATCGCTTGAACAGGTATAAATATGACCGCAGGAAACAAGCCTTTCATTCTGCTGCGGTCTATTTTTCATAAACATCATGGCCGCCATTGAAAACAGCGAGCGTCCGGCGAGCGCTCACTTTCATCGACAAAGTTTTGGCGTTTGAAACATTTTACAAATCGAACAAATACACCACAAAGGAGAGAAACTTATATCCTTTATTTCTATGGGTAACTTTGCCACTAGGAACGGATAGTTTTTGTACCGCGGGTGTGGGAACATGATAGAAAATTCACCGACGATATTCGCGGTAGCATTGGAATACCTATATTTTCGGCTTACCGCTTAGTTCTTCAGGCATTATCCTGGTGCAGGTCTTAATTTTTGATTGTCGCACCGTGCGACCGTGATTTTAAATCTAGTCGCATTCTCAAAAAACTGGTCGCATACATGTTGTATGCGAGTCGCACTCACGAGCGCTGTCATCACTTTGTGCACATGTAATTAGAGAGGTACATGTAAGATTTCCAAGCTATTTGTAAGATTTACCAACTTTTCTACCTTGAAATTATCATCCTCGTTCACCAGGACCCTTCCGCTCCACGTTACATCGCTCGCGTAAAGGGCCCTGGTAACATGGTCTGGCATCCATGGTTATGACGATATCGCCACCAAAACAGCTTCAGCCAATCAGAGGGGTTAAAAACCGTTTGCTTCCTCTCATCGGAAGCCAGCGCGCAAAGAACGCTGGGAAGCTATCAACCAATCAGGTTACGTGTTACGGCTAGCTCATTAATTATTCATGAGCTACAACTGCCGTTTGTGCCAAATAAGGATTAGCTCATTAACTATTCATGAGCTACAACTGCCGTTTGTGCCAAATAAGGGTTAGCTCATTAATTATTCATGAGCAAGTCGCGTCGACCTGCAATAACCATGGATGCCAGCCCATGTTACCAGGGCCCTTTACGCGAGCGATGTAACGTGGAGCGGAAGGGTCCCGGTGAACGAGGATGGAAATTATGAGAATTTTGCTAAAAAAGAAGTTTTTTGCCCTGGGTGTTTCTTTGCTACACTTTTTCCTTTTATTGAAATTTTTCTCATTGAACATGAACTTAATGTAACATCTAAACGTAATTCCACCAGGGTATATAAATCCGCCACCCAGAAAAGATACGTACAAACAGATCAGCATCCTCTGGACAGTATAATGCACTCCTGTATATCTAAACTTTGCATACCTGGAGGATGCTGCACTAGGGATATGTCAAACCCGAAGGAGGTTGCTGTAATCAAATATCCATTATTGGGTTCTATCATGTATTAGCATACACACAAAATATGCTTATGATGTAGACGTAGGTTCCTGTGTTCAGCTCGATAAGTATGCAAGCAATCGTACATGTAAGTATCAAAACATTGGGTGAATGTTCCTTCTGCCCCTTTTGGGTCCAGACAGCACTTACTGGGAAATAAAAGTTCCAACTTTTGAAGATAAATTGTCAAGTTTATATAATGTTTATGTAATGTTAGTGTCTTTGCTAACATTCTACTTGAGACTCTGTTGTGCAAGCAAAAATAGTTTGTGGAAGTATTGTTATCTCCATGAAAAATGGAAATATTGTTTTGGGTGTGTCTGCATATGTGTTTGTTTGTGTGTTTGTCT
The DNA here is from genome assembly GCF_035083965.1 of Branchiostoma lanceolatum. Classification (NCBI taxonomy): domain Eukaryota; kingdom Metazoa; phylum Chordata; class Leptocardii; order Amphioxiformes; family Branchiostomatidae; genus Branchiostoma; species Branchiostoma lanceolatum. Next base: position 907,595 of record NC_089740.1, read on the forward strand.
GTTTGTGTTTCCGCACTACTGTAGTCAGCATAACTCAGGAGCCTCTTGATGGATTACGATGATATTTGGTATGTAGGCAGGTGTTGTGAAGCCGAAGTTCAAGGTCGATTTTGGGCCCCCTGGTATGTGATCTTGGTACTGCAGCAGAACTTCAATTTTTGTATCTTTTGACCTGGACGTGCTGTGGTCTTCATTTTTGGGTGGCAGATAGCTTGTGATGTAATAAAGAAGTGGTGTGGGTTTGGGCCCTCTAGCAGCTTCCTCTGGAACTGCAGGGGCGTTTTTGGGAAAATCTTCTAAGGAGAATAACTGAATAAAGGAACGACGGATTTCCACGATATTTAGTATGCAGGTAGCTTAGACAGAGATGTACACAATGAAGTGGAAATTATGCTAATAGGGACTTAATTTGCATAGTTAATGAGGAAAATCCTTATTTGCAGTGTTTTCCATTATCAGACTTAAGGTTTTGGGCCGGAGTTTTTTTGCGATCATTTCGTATGTAGGCCGACACCCCCAGTCCGAGGGGCTACAATTCCGCCAAGAAAAGTAGGACAGAAAATGTTTAATCATATTGGCGAAAAGCGGTTTCTGGCTGCTTTCCGATTTATTTATTGGTATCGTCTGCTGTCTCTTTATTTTGGGTAGAAACCATAGAAAAATGTAAATTTTGGACTCAAAAAGTATCACTTTTTACCGCTTGTTTGATCAAACCTGCTTGAAAAAATGAAAAAAACGAGTTTTCCTGGGGTCACGGCATACGTGCTGAGAAACCTTAGTAAATGATGGCTCTGAAAAATGAAAAAAATTTAAAAAGGCATGTGATAACTTTTTCGCGATCTCCGATGACGCAAATTCGGTGAAAATGCATTAAAAACACTGCTATTTGGGTCATCAGGTGAGAAAACCGCATCACCGTTGCCGTGGACTAATACGAAAAAGGCTTCGATGGCGGACCAACTGCACCGCGCCCAAAAATACTACAACTCACAGGCTTTTCAGAAGATTCAAAATATTTATGCACAGATAAAACCATTACCAAGCAATCTCGGGCAGAAATCAGGGTGACGACCACGCACTTCCGGCAGATTACCGGGTCATGACCCAACCCCCGGTCACAATTGAACTCCGACCCGGAACCTAAATACATGTAACGTATGTAGTTTATGGAAAGTGGATCATCAGCAGATACCAATTATGCAAATAAATTCCTAATTTGCATAATTAATGCAAAACACCATATCTCATCAATTGGAAAATTATAGGACTGTCAATATGATACTTAGTATGCAGGTAGCTTAGACAGAGATATACATAATGAAGTGCAAATTATACTTATTGTGACTTAATTTAATTTTTTAAATGTTTTTATTTAGTTTATGGAAAGTGGAGCATCAACAAAACCCAATTATGCAAATAAATTCCTAATTTGCATAATTAATGCAAAAACACCATAATTCATCTAATTGGAAAATTATAGGACTGTCAATATTGCAACATGTGTAAGTTAGATAAAGGTGTTGATGACCAAGCATATATTATGCAAATGTGTAAGTCATTTGCATGAATAGAATTGTTCATGGAGATATGAGGTCGTGTAACTCTTGTTTCTTATGTGCACATGTGCACCTTTGCTAAATGATGTAAATGCAGGGCTGAACAGTTATGGGAATTATTTCCGGAGGCCATGGATTTCTGTGACATTTTTCACTTTTAGTAACAAATATTTATTTTTTTTAATTTCTTTTTTTTTTAAAGTCACTTCTCTTCATTCATGTGATTACCATCTTCTTTCAATGTGTAGTTTGCAGTGTAAGATGGCATTTTTCCCACTCAGCAATCACACTGGCATTAAAGAAATGTATACAGATTCTAAAACATAATTTCATGGTGTTTAAAAAAACTGTGGAGATCATTAGGAGCTGAAGGACTGAAAATGAGGTGACCATGGTGACAGAATTTCAGCTCTGAGTCCCTTCACTTCTGTGGAATTCATCTCTAAAATTTATGAATTTCATGGCCCAGGATATACCTGTTATAGTGAGTGAGTTTTTCACTTTTACCGGGGTATATGAATCTGGCACTATTTTCATCATGCAATTGTAAACTGATGTGTTGTATTCTGATTGCTTTTGATGTATGGCAGGTCAGTGTTGTGCTGGGGAAGAAGACATTGTTCCTGTTCAACATCAATGATCCCGACAACCCCATTGAGCTTGCTTTTCAGCCCCGCTATGGTAATATTGTAGCATACAAATGGTAAGGCATTTTGTTTTCTGCTCTTACAATCCAAGGTAGAGGAGAACATTTTAAAGAGACTTGCAAGTGTCTTGTATATGCAGTCTCACAGTAAGCCAGATTTTGTGTATAGAAATAACATATTGAGCGCCCAAGTTTCTAGGGGGGTCCGGGGGTATGCCTCCCAGGAAAATTTTGAAATCTTAAACCTCTGAAACGGTATCTCCAGCATTTTGAGGGACAAGTTTTGCTGGTAGACAAAGCTTTTAATTAATCATGCCATCTCTTTTAGTGAAAAATTGCATGGGCCTTCGTTGCAAACAAATGAAATTTAGCACCACGAAACTTAATTATTTTGCCTACGACACGGAATTTTAGTTGGTAGAAATAAAACATTTTCATCACCGGTCCCGTTTGCCCCCTGTACTAAAATACAATATTATAGGTAATATCAGACACCTTGATACTTTAGACACAACGCCCTAAAGACGCCCAATGGTTTCCTTTCATGTTTCCTCAGTCTTTTTCGTTCTCCGGTGATTTCCACTTATTTGATCAAAATTTGTCGATTCAAGCCTTCAAACAGCCCCATCGTCGCACCAAATATCAATTTCAAATAAAACCTCACGGATTCGCTTCAGGTCACATCTCGTGAACCGCGAGACTTGAGTGTCATTGGTCTATTTTCTAAGAAAATGCAAATAACTCCGCGTGAAACTTGAACAATTTAAGCCAAAAAATGCGGAAAGCCTGGTAACTTCCGTAGTATTTCGGAAGCTTTTTTTGTGCTTTTTTTGTGGCTATAACTGGCGGTGAACCGGGGAAAACAAAAGACAAAAAACGTCAGCCCGATGCGACTGGGTGGGGCACTTTTAGTGGGGAGGGGGGCGCACAACGCTGATTTTCCCTCGGCCCACAAACTCCAAAATGTGATCAACTTGAGATCTCATAACAGGGCTCGAAATAGTGGGTGCATGTGCACCCTTGTGCACCCAAAATTGGAGCTGTGCACCTGATTTTTTGTAGGCCATAGGGTAAAAGTAGTATTGTACACTAGTATACAGAATATTATTGAAATGTAAGTATCAGAAAAAGCAATACAACCATTTGTTTTACTTTATTCTCTCTATATATGTATTACTTAGAATTACAGATTGAAGTTCTTAAGAGAGGCAGAAGCGTAAACTTTGAAATTATGCTTTGCTGACATTCAACTTTATTTTATGTGGTGCACCCAAAATTCATTCTGTGCACCTAATTTTTTGGTTGGGTGCACCAGTGCACCTATTTCCAAAAATGAATTTCGAGCCCTTCACAAAGTCCTACCCGTGCACATACATGTACCAAGACAATCCATCCAGGCATTCTTGAGTTCACATATACGTCCACGCACTGCAAACACTAACAAGTCGATCTCATGGTTGGTGTCTTTGATTTAGTACCGAGCCCTGTGGAACACTGAGATGTCAATTCAATGGTTGGCATCACCAATTCAATACGGATCCGGAGCCCTGGAAATACTAAGAACTCAAGCCAATTCGATTGTGTGCTTGAAAGTTCATTTGTGTTCACTTGGTAGAAGTCATTCTGAACCAAAGTTGCCTACAAAAAAATTGGACGTACTCAATTTTCTCCTTATTGACGTGACTGGACCTGATCAGTTGAAAATTTCAAAGTCCAATTTTCGTGTCGGCAGTTTTGTTTGATAATTCGGCTTTGATTCAGAATCAATTTGATTGTTGGCATCACCAAGTCAATACCTCTGCAAAGCTCCAGGTACACATTGTTCACATCACGACAGAAATTTCTTAGACCTCTACGAAGGCTCTCTTCATAATAATTAATGGTGTTTTGCGGACAATGAATACAAACACATTGTTCACATCATGAAAAAAGCTATACCTCTGTAGAGCTGTGTTGTAGAGCTATAGCTGCTCAAGACTTCCTCCAACTACATGTACATGTAATTAGAAATAGTTTAGTAGGAAGGTGAATAGAGAGAGAATAGAGTGACATCACTCTACCAAATGATACCCCTGCAGCTCTGTAGAGCTTCTTCTTGGAACTGCTGTGCTCCCATATTTTGGGATTACTAACAATTTTGCATGGTGTTAGTAACAAGTACAAATAAACATAGTAAAAATTTAGCAAACTCCAGTAAGTTATTAAATCTATTTGTACACCAACCACTTAGTTTTTTTGGCTGCATCTGTACACCAACCACTTAGTTTTGGGCTGCACCTTGTACAAGGAAGGTACAATGTAAATGAAATGTTCATGTCACTGCATGTTTGGCAATAGGAGCTGTACTAATCACCACCATGGAACTGTATCATTTAGTGCACTTCCAATGTAATTAAAGTGCTGAAAATTGCTTGCCTTGTAAGCTTCTGTTTCTGTAGCACATCTTTTATGAATTGGTTCTCTTGTACATTCTGTAGGTATGGAGATGGCTACATAATGATTGGATTCTCCCATGGATTCTTCATTGTCATCTCCACTCATATGAAAGAGATAGGTCAGGTAAGAAATATTGTGTTGCACCCAGTCTTTTATATCCATTTTTACAAGTCTCTCAAATCTCATGTCATAATGGCTCTTGACTTCCAATTATCTGTAATTATATAGGGAGGAAATATATTGTTTTTGCTGGCATGTTCTTCTTCTTAATCTGCCAAAATTATCTCAATCCATCTACATGTACATGTATGGTGGTGGCTCTATTAATACAGAAACTTTTTATTAATTAGTAATTCCCTTATGGCAAATGCTACCGGTGTCACTTTGGAGGTGTACAAAGTAAGAAGCTTGGTAGGTATATACAACGGAATGTGCATTATGCTATCGAGGACCATATTTGCATGATTTATGCAGAAACTTATTTCCCTTAGGCCACAGCAAGTAAATTTTATGGATAACATCCTCTGCAGACTCCAAATTTAGTGCGCGCCGGTGAAAAAAAAACAAGTTGGGCAAAAAACAACAAGATACATGTATCCACATTTTCAAACTTGAATATCATAAAGCATGAAAGAAGAATTGAAGAGATAAAACATGGTATTCCAACCAACAAGTCTTTTATCCCTAAAATCATTACAAATTTAGATTCGGGTTTGTATAGCATGAGACAAGAACGCAGATAAAGGTTTCCCTGTACACTGGCCACTGCGGCAGACTGACTGTGACTTCATAATGCTGGCTCTGCTCACTTTGTCTCACCTGTCTGCCTAAATTTCTGTGACTCAGAAATCACCCGTCTTTTTATTCTGTCTTCAACAGACGGACAGCTAGACAATGGTCTACTCATCAGATCAAACCGTATAACATTAGTTACTTTATCTGATCCTGTTATTGGATTTGTTAGTACTTCACTTCATTCAAGAAAAACACATCATATTAGACATTGTTGTTGATAATAATGGAACAGCAATTACAGACTACTTCCAATTACAAGTTTGGTATGAGGGCTGCACTGTGTCTTCCTGTAAGTCGGTGACGACGAGCAATCTTTATTAATATTACAGCTTGCATGCACAATAACTGTGCAACACATTTGTACCGATTTTTCACAATTCCTGCATGTGCAAATGCCTTTTTACGGCATCTAAAATGTTTTTGCAATAGAACTGACAGCCGTTTGAAACATATTGTGCCGTTTTAGGTATATTGACCATTGGCAAAGGGTAAAACATTTCTTGTTTTTTATTTGAAAATCAGGCAAAAATCAATGCCCATGCTGATTTCATCCATAAAATTTAGATGCTGTGCCCTTACCCCAAATGCTGGGGATGTCATATTGGAGGTATACATAGTTCTAAGTAAGGTGAATACAATGAATGTGTGTTATGCTAATTAGGACCTCATTTGCAAAATTCATGAAAAGCAGCAGACATGGTTTTGAATGGGCGAAGTAAAGGAACAGCAACAGAAGACGCTGATGACAATATCTTCAGGCGTACACATTTTTGCAATTTGACTGATCTGAGGAAGAATTGGAACAGATTGAGGAAAAAAGACATAGTAGGGTTGGTCAGTGGACCAATCGTAGGGAATTACTCTGGAGGAAGCGACCTCTGACCTCTGCTCGTGCCACCTTCATTCCTGCGATATCCGCCGTCCGTATGGCCAGGCTCGCCTCCCGCTTACGACCATCCTTGCCGTTTCTTTCAAGAACGCATAGAATTGATTCAATTTTCCAACACTGTACGTAAATGTTACACTGCAGTTTGTGTCGTAATCGCCAAGACTACAGTCTTTGGCCGTTGATGTCTTTGTACAACCAATAAGCCTCTACCACAGAGCAGATTCACAGATTAAAGACATCACATGCCCCAAACCGCGTAGCTCTCTCCTTGTATTGTCTATGTGTACGTAAGTGTAATTTTGAAATGACCATGACAAAGTCTTCAAAATGGGTCATCAAGATTTACAAACTGTAGCCCATGTGGGCTGGAACATGCAAATAAAGATCATGATTTTTAACCCTATGTTGTTCAGTTCAATCTGCCACTTCCATCTAAGGTCCTTTTTAGAAAAAAAAAAGCAATTGGTTCTCAACCAAAATGAATCCAGTAACAGTAACGGTTGTAATTTCCCGGTCCCCGGAACGAAATGGAACGAAATGGAACGAACTAAAACATGATTTTTTATAACATTATGAAACTAGAGTTCCATGACCTCATACCTTCGCCAAATGATTTTAACCTTTATGACTGACATATTCAGAGTGTTTCTCATCAATTATAAATCATACCAGTTGATTGTCTTAAAATATAACATGTCCAAAGTATGAGCTTAACAAATTATGAGCTTAACAAAGAAGGTTATGCTGATATTTTTCATAAACCATGCAAATGAGACCCTTATTAGCATAATTTGATTCAACGATGTTCACATTGACATAACTTCCCGATGCCACAAAAAAAGTATTAAATGTATGAAATCGCCGTCATTTGCCAGTGTGGAATTATAGAAGTTACTCATTAAGTATGCAAATTAGGCCCACATTTCCATATTTTCTATCAATCAACATTCCTCTCTTCCTCAGTTACAATTTGAATAGTCATATCATGGAACAAAGTGGATTTTTAAAGTTGCCTCATTAATTATGCAAATTAGAATCTGATTTGCATAATTATCATCCAATCATACTAAGCATCACACAAGCTATCTACATAACAAGAATCATGACCATCCATCAAGGCCATCTTGTTAAAGTATTTTCTCATTAATTATGCAAATGAGGTCTTTATTTGCATAGTTCATATCAATTAACATTTCTCTCTTCCTCAGTTACATATGTCACATGTTTCAGAGTCCTATCATGGAATTTGGCGGATGTATGAACTTTCCTCATTAATTATGCAAATTAGATACTGATTTGCATAAGAAGTATCTAATCACGTACATCATCACTCAATCCATCTACTCACCAAAAATCATTACCATCAATCAAGCCCTTCTTGAGTTATCCCCTTTCAAAGTCATACACAAAACCTGCTACTGCAGTTCCAAAAAAGCCGCTAGGGGCCCAAACCCATACCACTCACTTTCTGTCCAAAGATCTATCTACCACTCAAAAATCAGTTTCATAGCGTGTCCAGAACACGAGATATCAAAACAGGAAGTTCCTCTGCAGTACCATTAGAAGCCGCTAGGAGGCCCAAAATCTAATCACTTCTACATGTAGGTCTCACCAAGACCTACCCACCTAACGTAACATGACCTATTTACGTGCAGGAGTAGTTAACGTCCAGATTGGGTCATGTGCACATGTCGCGGTGTATTATGCCAAAGCCTGTTCTCATTGGAAACAAAGCATAAGTATGATCCTCAGCCATCTCTCTCTTTTATACAAAACATTTAAAGGGTTTACGTCCAGCAACATAACAGAATAAACTCCTGAACCAGTAACAACAAGTTGCACGGAAGCGTCATGCATGACGCATTTCATATGTAATTCGACACCGCGTATTCCATCATGTTTTTCTAACTTACACGATAGCTAGTATCTTTTAAACGTAGCTGACGATAAACCTTTCTTTGATATGCAGACTATCCATGGTGATTCGAGGTTTGAAACTCTTGCCAGTTTTAGGACGGTTTGATACAACCTAGCGACCCTCGCTCAGATGATACATTTTTGTACGGCATAACATCACAGCCATTCGTTTATCACGTGAACGCCACATGCTGCTGATTTCGGGGAGATTCACAATACAAAAATTGTTTTGTTCCATCGCGTCGGGCAAGCAGAGGGACAAACATAGTGACTTTACTGTCATTTGTCTGTAGACTACTTTCGACAGCTACTGTGCATTTTTTTTTCCGGTCTATGTTCTTCAAGCATAGCACTAGAAGGGAAAATACTGAGGTGGACGATAAATGGTAAGCCTAGCACAATTCTACACCATATACCGCAGTATAAATACATGCTCGCACGGCGTTAAACAGGCGGAGAAAAACTTACAGACCATGCATTTTCTTGTTAGATTAGAGCTGATATTTCTACCCATGGGTTAAACATTTGGCTCTGTCCACGCGGTTTTAGAATAAATAACGTTTTGAATAAATCGGACGTAAACTGGTCATGTTACGTTACCAAATATCAAGACAATCCATCCAAGCCTTCTTGAGTTATGGTGGTCAATTACAAACAAACAAACACACAGACATACAAACGCTACCCTCTGCATAACCTTCTCGGCGAAGGTAAAAATACCAGTAGATAGCGAAATATAAGGAACATTGTAACATTCACAGTAGACCGGAACAGGAAGCAAATACATAATATAACGTGTTTTATTTCTTGAATCTATTTGATAATATTAAATACAATGTTTTTTGCTGCGTTAGTGTGGCTAGATTCTTCCCTGAAAATGGGAGCGCCGCGTGCAAAGAGCTCGGCCGCTCTTCCTTGATTTTACCAACGATCTGCAAATGAACTGCTGCAAATAGCAGGGAAAACCAGCAAATGGAACTGAGTATCGAAGTAAGGACTAGATAATACAGAAGTTGGTGGTAACATTGCATCTCATAATCTAGTCCTTACTTCGATACTCAGTTCCGTTTGCTTGTTTTGCCTGCTATTTTCAGCAGTTCATTTGCAGATCGTTGGTAAACACAAAGGAAGAGCGGTGGATCTCTTTGCACGCGGCGCTCCAATTTTCTGGGAAGAATCTAGCCACACAAACGCGGCAAAACGTTGTATTTACTATTATCAAACAGATTCAAGAAATAAAACACGTTATGTATTTGCTTCCTGTCCCCTTCTACTTTGAATGTTACAATGTTCCTAATATTTCGCTATCTACTGGTATTTCATTTCATAATTATGTTACATTTGTTTTAGTTCGTTCCATTTCGTTCCATTATGCTTCATTTCATTCCATTTCGCACTTTCGGGGGACCCTTATTTCCATGTGCACATAGTCAGGTACATGTGCATTTATGTGCTTCTGAAGTTCTACACTGAGGCTCCCAAAGTACTGCAGATTGAAGTATTTTTTGTCCTTCTCTTTTTGTAACTCACAGCTGTTGGAACACATTGAAATATGTTGATATTGATTGTTTAATTGCCATATGCACATATCACTTTTACACATAAGCTAATGTTTCTTCAAAGTACGGTTAATTTTGAATTGATTAATAAGTAAATAAACTTACCATATGATTACATTATGTTGATTTATAGGAATATGCAACTACCTTAGTTTATACCTACATGTATGCATGTATGAGTCTTAAATATACATTCAAACTTGTCGTCATTCCCTTTTATTTGACTGTCTTTTAAATTCTTTGTTAAAATGAGGTTTAATTCATGTTTTGATTTGCAAAAACCAATCCTTCCAGTACCAACTCGAGCTCTCTTATTCCTTGCCTGATACAGGAACTGTTTCAGGCTCGAAACCACAAGGACTCACTGAACTACATCGCTGTGTCAGTGTCCCTGAACAAGGCTGCCTCTTGTGGGGACAACTGGTTAGTATCTGTACACGATGGTCCTCACAGTGTTGTTTTCTGTTTCCGGATGCAAATTGATGATGATGTTATGCGTTGACCAGTGTGTTGTTTTGAGGTCTATAGCAAGTTTGTTAATCTGTTCCAGTGTGAAGATCCATGACTTGTCTGAGCTGAAGGAAGTTTATGCCATCATAACAATGGAAGAAGAACAGAAAGGGCTGGACAAGCTGCAGTGGGCAGATGATGGTCAGTTGCTGGCAGTGTCTAGCCAGCGAGGAGGGCTGCATGTCTACCTGACCAAACTGCCCATGTTAAGTGATATCAATGGCACACGTGTAGCTTTCCTGACTTCACTCTTGGAGGTCACTATAACCAATGGATATGAACAGGTTAGAGTCCATTGTGTGCACTTGTGACTGGGCTGTTTCATAATGAAAGAAATATAATGATCTATTTTAAGGTTTGGGTACATCATGTAGATGCATCCAGACTGATGTGTAGGGATACGTAGATATCCAGTCCTATTTGGTTTTGGTCCGCTTTCCTATGATTCAAACATGATGGTAGTGACCTCTACATGTATATAAAGCAGGCACATAAGCTGAAAAGGATACTAGACAGATACCAGGCTATGATTACAACATAGCTGAATTTGGAAATGTTACATTTTAAGTTCCACAAAGTATATTTTTGTCTTGACAGTTTGTGTACATGTACATGTAGGAGCCCACAGTGTCCATCAGTATTGAGGTGGAACCTACGTTCCTTGCCCTTGGGCCGTACCACATGGCTGCTGGGATGAACAACCGGGCCTGGTTCTATGTACTAGGAGACAAAGGTGGGGACAATTCCTTTACTTCATCTCAGTAGGAACTTTCAACACTGTTGCAGCACTGTTACCGACAGTTTAAAGTTAGACGCTCTCTATTGTCAGCTAGAATTTAAGACAAAGCTGGAGTCAACTAAGGAGTTCTCAAGTCCGGCTATACATTTTTATGGCATTGTTGTCTTTCACTTAAAACAAATCGGTGTTTGACAGACATTTATTTTCAAAAATTTTTTAAAAGGCCACAACAATTGAATTTTATGGCTGACTTCAGTGCACGCATTGATTTTCGCCTGATTTTGGAAAAAACAAACAAGAATTTTGTTACCCTTTGGCAATGGTCAATATACCGAAAACGAGGCAATATGTTTCAAACATCTGTTGCGAAAACGTTCGAGATGCCATAAAAAGTCGGAATGGTGAAAAATTGGTACAAATGTGTTACAATTATTATTGTATGCAAGCTGTATGATTGCTCCTCGTCACCAACTTCAGGAGGACACAGTGCAATCCTCATACCACACTCGTAATTGGAATTGGTCTGTAATTGCTGTGTCATTATTATCAACAACTTGTAATCTGATGTGTTTTCTTGAATGAAGTGAAGTACTAACAAACCCAATAACAGGGTCAGATGAAGCAACTGATGTTGTGGAGGATGTATGACGCACAGAAATTAAGTCAGTCAGGATGGCAATAACGGAGAGAATTTCAGTTGAGACGAAGTGAGCAGAGCCAACATTATTTAGTCACAGTCAGTCTGCCTCAAGAGACTCATGTGTCCACTTAGCCTGGAAACCATACTATCGGGGGCTCCCCAATATCTCTACCATAACGGTGCTGGTGATGCCCGCCCGCCCAAACAGCTTAGTCCGCTCGGGGGTGGGTTTACGGCCTTAGATTGAATTAGTTCACCCCCTAAGGTGGCGGCAGAACTCTCTATAGCAGCTAAAGTAGACAGGCTGCGAAATTCTTTATGGCAGCTAAGTAGACAGGCTGACAGAAACAGTTCAATAAAGCAGACTGGGCCCGGTAAAACACTCCTAAGCCGACCCCTAGAGACTGGGACCAGGCTAGTGTCCACTGTACAGGAAACCTTGTCTCTGCTTTCTTGATGTGCTATACAAACCCGAATCTAAATTTAGAATGATTTTAATGTTGAAATCAGTGTGAGTTACTATTTTATTGAATACAGGGATAAAAGACTTGTTGGTTGTAATACCATGTTTTATTGCTTCAATTCTTCTTACATTCTTTATGGTGTACAAGTTTGAAAATGTGGATATCTTTTTGAATTTGCCCGCCTTGTTTTTTTTCGCCCGCTCACACTAACTTCGGAGTCTGCAAAGGATGTCATCCATAAATTTTAGTTGCCGTGGCCAAAGACCTTCACAATCATAACTAGAGTTTGGCGACCCCATACATGTACCTTCATGAAATATCTAGAGCTTCTGTAAATCTTATTCAAATGAATTGCACATTTCCATAATTTATGCATGATGATGTTCACTATTGAAGTCCAGTTATGGGAAACAACTTATGGAATTTCCTAATTTACTATGCAATTCATCAAACAATGAAAATCCACGAAACCATGCTTGAGTTATCCTCCTCCAAAGTTTAGACAAAAATGCTCACTGAAGTTCCATACAAGCCGCTAGGGGGCAAACTTACACAATTTCCTCAATGACCCACGAGCTATCCACCACTCAAAAATCACGACCATAGCACATCCAGAACTTGAACTTTGAAGTCCTGCTGAAGTACGGTTGGTAGCCGCTTGAGGCTACTTATCAAACTTTACCTTTGTTTTCTGGATCCCCACCAACCTACTAAATTTCATCACGATCCATCGAATGTCTATTGAGTTATACCGCCAACAAACAAACATGAAAGGTCCTCTGCAGCACCGAAGAGACTCGCCAGAATGCCCATCTTCAAACTTGACCATTGTCTACCCAACAGCAACTTACCTACCAAAAATCACCAACATCTACATGTCCATTGCATTAAGAGTTATATCGCTAACACCATCACTCCTCAAATCCAGACTAAATCTAGAGTTTGGGGATCCCATACCTTTGCCAAATGGTGTTACAGTCAAACCTGCCCAAGGCGACCACCCGGGGAACTGAGCAAAAACGGTCATGATGGACAGGGGGTCGCCATGAAGAGGATTCCACTCACAGCATGTTTCCAAGTCGAGATGTTCATCAGTACGTAGATGGGTGGAAAATTATGTGATTTTAGACAGCATGACCCCCAGCAGGTTCAATTCTAATAAAGGTCCTACAAAATCACATTTTCCGTTATCGTTGTAATGTTTGTATACCGTTACATCGTGTACAATTTTTCTTCATAATTTTGACTACAAAATAATGTCTGCCTCGATGATTTTGTAGCGCCCTCCCGCATTCACACGTTACGTTAAATAGCACACACACACACACGCACACACACACACATATAATCGAAGTCAAATCACTGGAAAACACCTGCTGACCCCAGCCTTTTTTGGGGCGCCAACAAAGTTTTCGATCTGACAACGGAACGGTGTGATTTCATCGCGCCGCGTCACACCGCCAAGCTCAGGACCGCATCGAAAGGTAAGTCAGTGCAGCAGAACGCACAGTGTCGGCGATTACAAGCAAGCAGCGCCCAATAAAGGACATAAAGCTTTGTGAGATTCATGGAAATAAAAAGAAAAGGAGAATGTTTTTAAAGTTTTCATCATTAACAAGAGTATTCTAAATGTTCATACAAAAAAGCGTCGTGATTTACAAAGGTCAGCGTTACGCCAATGCTAGTACCAAGATGGTGCGGGGACCAAGAAACAACATGTCTCGCCCGATGTTTTGCCCGCCGCGAAGTCAATTTTCGGCGGAATTTTGTAAGACACAGACAAAAATAGAAGAAATGGATAGTAATTTCTTTGAAATCTGACTCTTGACGCCATGCGCTACGTAATCGTTTTGAAAATTGAGTTTAAACCGAACCGAGCTTGCGGTAAACTATAAGATTATGATGGGCACAACAATATCAATATCGATATAAGGTATTCACAAAGATTTGTATTTACAATGTTTATACAGTAGAAGCCTCTTAATTGCACCTTGGATAAATGCACATTCCATTTAAATGCACCGAATCCCAAAATCCCAAACCGGTTCCCATTCACTGCATTGTTAGTGACTCTGCATATCTGCACGGCGCATTGTCGCCAATGCCGGATAAATGCACCAAAATGTTTCAAAAATCCTCGACAAGTGCCTAATATGTAGAGGCACAATACCCCCAATATGTCTAAAATTGTTTTCACTTACAAAGGAAGGTGGTCTCCATTGACAATCACGTTGATAGCAATTGTATGGGAGGTCCTGGGCTGGTCACGGGGCTTGTCGTCAGCATAAACACGCCTGCCAAAGGCGGCATTGGGTTTTGGCAGACTGCTGTACTCAATAAAGATTGGTCTCTATACCTGTACACTGTCTTATTACTGTGAATGTATTTAAGTTTGCGGAGATTTGATTTCGCGTTAAGGATGACATGGGGTGTTGTCGGCGGATTAAGGTTCGCGGCAGCGCTATTATTCTCATACTGCTGCTGGCGCTTACTGATTTTACTCACTATGTCCTGAGATGTCTTTCCTGAGAATTTGAAATTTACTGTTTTAATACATAAACGTGTCCCTAACAAGAGGTGGAATCTACGGTGATACCGCACTGTACCTGTATAACGAAAGCTTTCTAACATTTAAATGCGTGCTAACAAGTTCATACAGCACACCGAGGTTTATAAACTATTTACCTCCTGTATGATACAGTGTACTACAGGTCCAGCTGGGCAATTTCGCATAATTGCACCAGCCGGATAATTGCACCAAATACGCTGGCAAATGGGGTCTGCAGTTAAGCGGATTCTACTGTAGTGGGAACGTTTTCTTAAAACACTTCATGGAGGAATCAATGCTATTCCCTATATTTTTGTCCGTCAAGGTCTTAAAAACATTTCCGCGAAATCCGACAGCAAAATCCGATGTCACCACACGCTTGAAAAAATTATGAGTTGGTCGCCATAGGCGATAGGAAGCATTTTAGATACAGAAGTGAGCGGTAAATACATAATATAATGTGTCTTATTTCTTGAATCTATGTGATAATATTAAATACAATGTTGTTGACGCGTTTGTGTGACTAGATTCTTCCCTGAAAATGGAGGCGCCGCGTGCAAAGAGATCTGCCACTCTTCCTTGTGTACCAACGATCTGCAAATGAATTGCTACAAATAGCAGGGAATACAAGCAAACGGAAATGAGTATCGAAGTTAGGACCAGATTATACAGAATTTGGTGGTAACATTGCATCTCCAAGATGGCATGAGGCAAGCCTAATCTTATTATGTATACAGCTAGCGCGTTTGCGTGTTGTGTGAACCGTGAAATACATGTCCTGCTCGTTCACACCCTCCCTTTGTTTTGTCGTGAACAAGGAAGCAGAAATGTCTCCAGAGGACTCCACATCTGTGTTTGAATGGAGTGTGAAATGTGTGAAATTGGTGATGCAGCGCAATGAGTTTCATTTGCATATCATTAACGGAGGGGTCCATTCCTCGACAGGGGTCTGACTTTGAGCCGAACAATTGGTTGTACATGTATAAAAATCGTTGTTGCGGAGATATGCATATGCTACGTACTAGTTATGGACTAAAACCGTATGTAAATAACTGGAAAGTCGTAGTTTGATTCAACCTGTCGGTAGCACACCCACAGTTCCGTCGCGCTGGCAACAATGGCAGTTTATTTGTATGCGGGGCTCCATTTGGAGGCTCCCATTTGGGGGAGAAGAGTTCCGTCCTGCAACACGCAAACACGCTGTATGAATAATAAAATAACGCTTGCCTCATGCCTTC
This sequence comes from Branchiostoma lanceolatum, assembly GCF_035083965.1. NCBI lineage: Eukaryota > Metazoa > Chordata > Leptocardii > Amphioxiformes > Branchiostomatidae > Branchiostoma > Branchiostoma lanceolatum. The sequence goes on from NC_089740.1 coordinate 923,532, forward strand.
TTGGTGAATTATGAGATGCAATGTTACCACCAACTGTATATCATTGGTTTATTCATTTCAATTCACTTACAATACAATAAAATCGTACACTGCCATTCACTTCGCAGCCTTATGTCGGCTGAATTATGTGAAAACATGTTACAAACAATGACAATAAAACCATATACCATTACCCTAATAAAATTCTTCTAAAACTCTTTGTTAGACCAACTATATGGGATTATTTAAGAGGTGGGTATATAAGGTACGGTAATGATGCTTTTGTTGTATCTTTCAGTGGGCGCTGGCAATCGGCAAGTTTTGCTTGTTGTCTCGTTGTCCTCCCGCAGATCTCCCCCCTGGTTTGTGGCAGCCAGTGTCGGTAGATGGTAGACGTATAAATGTTCTTTGCAAACTTTCTACAAAGAGCGACTCTGCGTTCTTCAAGTGTCTGTATAGCTGTAACACCTCCAGAGCTGTCTTGTAGCTAGTGAACTCCTTGCCAAGGATGATTCTGGTGGCTCTTCTTTGTATGTTTTCGATCTTCTTTCTTTGCGTTGTTGTTAACCCCGGGTGCCATAATGGGGCGGCATATTCAAGTACAGGGCGCACAAAGGAAGTATATACAATAAGAAGATCTTCGGTGGGCAAATTGAATTGGCGCAGACGACAAAGCAAGTATAGTCTTTGGTTCCCCTTCTTGGTTGTTTCCGTGACATGAGAGTTCCACTTCAAGTCGGCCTGGAATGATACTCCGAGACACTTGGCCACACTAACCACTGCTAACTGGTGGCCGTCAATGTTAAGTGTAGGTGGCGGGGGAGGGTTGCGGGAGAAACAGACCTGCATAGTTTTGCACTTGTCAGGGTTGAGTTTCATCTTCTTGTCGATGGTCCAGCGGGACAGACTATCGAGATCGTCCTGAACACTAGATGGTTCAGATACAAGCCTGGATTCCATTAAGTTCAAATCATCAACAAAGGCCCACGACGGGGAACGTACAATGTCCGGTAGTTTGTTGACGTGAACGATAAACACAATGGGGCCGAGCTTGGTGCCCTGCACCAAACCACAGGTAATTAAGATGCTTTGTATGGGACAACGCCCCTCTGTATCTAGTCCTCTGACTCCTGCCTTCGTGGAAGTTAGAAATCCAAGGGATGATTTCTGGTCGGACACCCTGCTCCTGTAAGAGCTTTATCGCGACTGTTTGATCGACTAAGTCGAACGCCTTACTGAAGTCGGTTAAAATCCATGTGCTGCATGTCCCCCGCTTATCAGCGGACTTGTAGAGCTGATTTGCCAGGCTTACCAGGCAATGAGTGGTCGACCGACCCGTCAGGCATCCAAATTGACTTGGCGATATTGTGTGTTTAATGTCCTGAAGAACCCAGGAGGCAATAAACCCCTCACACACCTTAGCGACGAGGGAGGTTAAGGACACCGGCCGGAGCTGGTCAAGGCACGGTGGACGAGTCTTTGGCAGAGGAACTACGACCGCCTCTTTCCACTGCTGTGGTACTATTTCGCAGGCAAACTCCCGTAGCAACCTGCCGCCGATACCGTCTGGACCCGGAGACTTAGACGTTTTCACCTTCTTCAGTTCCTCATACATTTCCCAAGGCTGCACTGTGGGGGGAGGTGGTGAAGGAAGGAATGCCGGTAGCTCGGACAAGTCCAGGGGGGGTAACGATGTGGTAACATTCGAGAACTTGCAATTGATGATGTTTGCGATTTCATCGTTGTTTTCCGGGTTAACACCTTCAACTGGGACCGTCATGTCCTTGCGTTGGGTGCCGGGTAGGACCTTGAGCTCGCTGAACCATGCGCTTGGGTTTTCTGTTTTTAACTTTTTGATTCTTGTGTTGTAGAATTGTTTTCTTGCCCTCTTGATCGCGTACTGGACTTTATTGCGGAGTGAGCGCCATTCGACCCAGTTTTGTGCATTGAATGCTTGTTGACGAGCCTTGATTGCATATTTGATCTTCTGGGACATCCACGGTTTGTCCTGGGTGTAGGTTCTGATGACTTTGTAAGGAAAGTGTGTTTCAATTGCTTGATTCAATGTTCTGTAGAAGGCTGTAGTTTTGTTCTGTGTTCCCTGTACTTCCAACACTTCTTCCCACTGGTGCTTCGTTATCCATTGCCCAAAGGATCGGATGTTAGAGTCCGTCATTGATCGTATCTCTCGCTTGGTGGTCTTGTTCGTGACCAACTGATGCTTGGGCTTTAGTAAAACGATGTTGTGGTCGCCACGACCAAGGGGCGAGGTCGCAATGGGGGGATGGTAGAAGTCATTAAGGTTTGTCATAATGAGGTCTAAAGTTGCCTCGTATCTTGTTGGGACATTAGCTACTTGATGCAGACCGTTACCAGAACACACTGAAGATATGTCAACATGGTTAAAATCGCTTATTATAAAGTATCCTGCATTATCATATTGGGTTCTTAGCTTATCTACAGTTTCAATCAAGTGTTGTCGTAAGGTGTCTTCATAGGAGCACAGTGGTGGTGCGTACACTACACAGACAATAATGGAGGAGATCTTTCTCGGTAGGCGCCTTGGCCTTATCATAACCCACATACATTCTAACTCATCTGGTACAGTGACCGTCGTTATCTGACGTGCAGTAATACTCTCACTTACATATAATGCTACACCTCCGCCCCGTGTATCTCTGTATTTTGTAAATACAGTATAGCCATCTATCGACCAAAAATCAGGGGGAGCATCATTACTGAACCAAGTTTCTGTCACACCAGCAACTTCAACATTCTCACTTAACAACAACGAGTGGAACTCATCTAACTTGTTTACTAGAGAACGAGCATTGCATAGAAGTACAGATGGTGCAGTAATTTGGCATGATATATTGGGCTTAGCAGTAGAGTTCTGAGTGTTGTCAGGGGCAACTGGTACTACCTGCCTCGGTCTGTGTATGATGTTCACCGGTGTACGGAAAAGTTTGTTGTTGACGATGGGTAGAGCGTGAGGAAGGTATGTCGGCCGGTACGTGTTCTCGTATGCACCAGGAATGTTCATCTGGGCGCATAAACCGGTCAGTGGTCGTGATGTGGACACGTCATTTCCATCCGGTCCCGGGAGGAAATCACTGGCACCTGTACATATGGATGGCTTAAGCTGGTTGTGGAATTACGGGTTCATATTTACATATCAATGGTCTGTTCCCATTAACTGTACAAATCTTGCGTATAAAGTGTTGCCCAGCTTTCTTCGCTCTTGGTCTGCAACGTTGCTTCAAGATCCCAAGGTAACGGAGGTGATGTTTTATATCTGGACTGGCTCGAGCAGATGCTGCCTTCAATTCGCGCAGGTATTCCAGGGAGTACTTTAAAACAGCTCGTGACGTGGAAGCCATATTGGTAACCAGCCGAATGGTTTCCGTGTGCTGATATTTAAATCGGTGCAAACTCGAACAAATGGAGCTCACAGTTGAACAAAACTGGTCCACAGGGTCCCTGGAGACATCATACACACAGTCTGTTGCACACTTTAACTAAAAGCTTTAAAAACATTGAGTAAAACACACCGCTAACCAGAGCGAGTTTTGAGAGCGGCTGCCCCTAGAAGCGCCACCTAACTTTGGTCTGGTATAATCTGGGCCTAACTTCGATACTCAGTTCCGTTTGCTTGTTTTCCCATGCTATTTGCAGCACACAAGGAAGAGCGGTGGATCTCTTTGCACGCGGCGCCTCCATTTTCAGGGAAGAATCTAGCCACACAAACGCGTCAACAACATTGTATTTAATATTATCACATAGATTCAAGAAATAAAACATGTTATATTATGTATTTACCACTCACTTCTGTATTTTAGATGCTTCCTGTTCCGGTCTACTCCTCATATTTCGCTATTTACTGGTATTTCATTTCATAATGTTACATATGTTGTTTTAGTTCGTTCCATTTCGTTCCATTTCGTTCCATTTCGCACTTTCAGGGGACCCTTTTAAACAGATTACTGATCTGAGAAACCACTGGTTCCCACAGTACAGGGGTATCATGTTTCACATCAAAGGATAATTGTAGCAAAGTTGGTATGAATGTTAGTTCCCAGAAGGCTAAACTATATGTGTTGGGAGAGGAACTTTTTTTAATTAAGTAGATTATAAGTTACTCTTGTCTATAGGCTTCTATATTGTAATTAACTTCCTTACTTCCTTACTTATGACGCTTTACTGTATGTAACGTTGGGTAACATAAATTCGGGATTTTTCCGATAATGGTTGACTGAAATCAATCTAGCAGAACAATAAACCATCCTTTTTTTCTATTATTCTGTCAGTATCATGTACTATCTTTGCACTAATCATATATATGGTAGATTTTGTCTCTAGTCGTGCTGACACCATAATATTTCAACTTGAAACTACCGTCCGCCGCACGCACAATGACGGTGCTGTCGGACAGGGGGGCACATTAATTCGGGAGAGAAGATTCGTCTTGAATATCTTACCGCTAATCACATTTTATACAGCAGCTATTCGTTCCATCCTTGGCTTGAGGAGAGTGCTATGGATATAGACGTGTCCAAGTAAAAAAAAAAATACACGAAAAAACGGCCGTACCGCAGGCATCAGGCCTTCGGGAACAACCCGTGTGTTGAGTCGGTAGAACGTCACTCAAAGTTCACCCCCACCGTCATAGAAATTTGTACATTATTCATCGGGGCGTTAGCTGGATGCCGTAGAAATGGTAATACTACTATGTCCATGTGTTTCTGCTTGTGCTAAGAGCAAACTTTGAGGAAAATATCGCCATCAGTCCACTATCACACATAACATTTAGACAAAAAAGTGTTCCTCGCAAACGTTTGTCGTCTGCCCAACAGCAGGATTCTGGGTAACGAATATGGCGGCGGGAAAATTCACCGTAGTGCCGTAGCCATTGGTTGTAGCAACAAAGAGGCGTTTTGATGATTAATCACACTTGAGTCCAGTTGTAGGTTAGCAAAAGAGATTCTAATAAGTTGTATTGTAAATAATTGTGTTTAGCAGGAAGCGGATGTGACATTTGTCTTATAAACCAGCGAACAACTATGTACATATAATTCTCTCACGAAGCCCTCAGACTGTGACAATAAGGGACGGAGAGTTTTTGACGTAGCCAACTTCTAATGCATGGTTATCGAAGCTTTTCAGACAGTGTTCTGAATGCGTTAGTCTGTCAAGTTTGCATTTCTAGCGGTATTACTGATGTTGCATGTAGCACATATCCCTAAACACCCCGTTTTCGAAAAATCCCGAATTTAAGTACCCCGCGAATTTATGTTACCCAACGTTACATTTCATCAAATACCCCATACTTGAAGTGAGCCCTTACCAGTTCCATGGGGAATTTATGAATGAAAACGTGGCATGGTTTGTGTTTATGTTACTCCAGGGCCAAATTGTCATATTCATAGTTGGATATACATTTTTTTAAAATATTTTGAGAGTTATGAAGTTTCTAATGATACTATCCTGGATATATTTACTTTCGCCGAGAAGGTTATGCAGAGGGTAGCGTTTGTATGTGTGTGTGTGGGTGTGTAAAGAAGCAGAATAACTGGAGAAGGCCTAGATGGATTGTCTTGATATTTGGTAGGTGGGTAGGTCTTGATGAGACAAGGAAATGATTAGATTTTGGGTCCCCTAGCGGCTTGTTACGGTACGGCAGTAGAACTTCCTGTTTTGATATCTCGTGTTCTGGACAAGCTATGGTCCTAATTTTTGAGTGGTATGTAGCTCTCTGGACAGAGAGTAAGTGGTATAGGTTTTGGCGCCCTAGCGGCTTTTTTGGAACTGCTGGAGCAGGTTTTGCTTCAGACTTTGAAAGGGAATAACTCAAGTAGGGCTTGATGGATGGTCATGATTTTTGGTATGTATATAGCTTACGTGATGCTTTGTATGATTAGACGACAATTATGCAAATCAGATTCTAATTTGCATAATTAATGAGGAGATTCTAAAGACTCGCTGTAATCTATGATATTATTATTGTTGTGTGATGTTTTTGTCACATTTTACCAGGAAAAGACCGTTTTGGGAACAGACTTCATGTTGTGTGGGTAGTTAATTCATTGATTCAGAAATTTTGTGAATGGGAGGTGTGGCCAATTTTTTTTTCCAAATCAGGAAAAAATAGGAGCAGCGATTCTGAGAAGCAACAGATTATATTGATGTGGCCTAGACATGTGTAACTGAGTCCTGGTCTTATTGCCTGCAGCATCTCATATTAAATGTAACTTGTTACATGTACATTGTAGCTTACACTCCTTCAAGGAGTCCTGGATTATCTGAATCCTTATTTTCCTGAAGGTTTTATCAAGTCCTACTTGAGCCAAGACCACAGGTGAGGTAAAATCTCACAGGTGAGGTAAAATCTCACAGGTGAGGTAAAATCTCACAGGTGAGGTAAAATCTCACAGGTGAGGTAAAAGTGGAATAATTTCCTCATGTCCTTTGGGCGTCCTGACACATGATATTTTTTCAGGCCCTGAGAAGCTGAAGGACAAAGAGTACCTTGGAACCATCACCAGTATGAAGTTAAATGCAGACTATGCAGCAGTCATGTTTGAAGGGAAAGTACAGCTGCACTTGGTAAGTCATTTTGTGTTTCTGATGCTACTACACTGCACAAAAATAGCAGAAATGGTGTTATACATGAATTTTCCAATACTATCTGGATATGCTAAAGCTGCTTACTCCTTCCGAAAATAATTTCATCAGGTTGGTAGAATATAGGATATAGAAGATTCTTTTTACACAGCCAGGTAATCTCACCAGTCCTGCTGATGTTTCGGTGTCTGTCAGACACCTCCTTCAGAGCTCCTGACTGGAGTACTGCTTCTCACCGCTATAAGAAGCCGATGTACATGTAGGTGGCACTTTTGCGGTGAGAACACAATGTGTGACGTCAGGTCCCAGCATTTCCAAACCAAAGTGAATACTAATTTTTTAGTGCTTTTCAATCTGGCTTTTCTGAGGATGGATTTAGAGGAATTATCTGTATCTACAATATTTTACAGTTATACGTAATGAGTATTGTCACAAAACCCCATAGTTCTCAGTACGATTATGACAAAGTTGTGTTACCAACCGATTAAAGTTTGTCACAAACTAATGCAAAAGTTGAGCCTTTGCTTTTTTTTAATAATACATGTTTTGCAAGCACTGTAATTCTGTAAATTTTAAAGCAAACAGTAATATTTCAAGGAACTTACTACGAGGAGGCAGATCTATGAGATCGACGCCATCGAGCTGCATCCCGCGGTGGCTTCTGTGTCGCTCCCGGTGGCATCAGGGTGGCTATTTCTTTTGAGCTTGGAGTATGCATGATGAAATGTTCTGAGTGGACTTTTTTATTTATTCATCTTTAGGGTAGTCCCTTCAGCTGACTCAGCAGCTGATTTCCAAGAGAGCCCTTACATACAGATAATAAATAAAGGTCATAAAATGATAATTAAACATAGGAATAGTACAGAACAAACTCAATATAACAAACAATAGCACTGAAATCATCAAACAAAAGCAAACAAATGATGTTGAGAGGGTCAGAGGTCAAAGCAGTAACATAGGAGTAAAATAATCATATAATCAAAACAAGCTTAATGGGCAAAAGTAACTGAACAAACGTAATATGTTGTAGATGGTCAATAGACGGCTAGTAAAGTGACTTTAGTCGCTCTTTAAATATGTTAAGGTTCGGCGCTTGTTTCACATTCAGTTCGAGTGCGTTGTAGGTTACTACTGCCCTATATGCGAATGTACGTTGACCTGTTTTTGATGTGTAGTTGGGTCTGTGAAGTAGGTGTGATTGTCTAGTGTGGTAATTGTGGATTTGGTTATTATAACTGAATGTGTTGAGTAAATAGCAGGGGGCTAGCCCATTGAGACATTTATACACCATAATGCAGACATGGCGCGTTCTTCGGTGTTGTAGCTGACTCCACCCAAGAGCACGGTGCAGTTCCCTAACATTCGATCTAGACTCACGTCTGAGGATGATCCTCGCAGCCCGGTTCTGTAGAACTTGGAGTTGCTGCTTGGTGGCTGAACAGCAGTTGTCCCAAATGACATCACAGTACAGTACTCAAGTAATGGTAGAGCAAATGTTTTGTACAACATATTGGCCACATTTGTACACAGATAAGGCCGCAGTCGTCTTAGCAGACCAAGGCGCTGCGCCATCTTACTACACACCACATCCAGGTGGTTATTATAGCTTAGATTCGAATCAAGAATGACTCCCAGATATTTATAGGAAGTGACCCTCTCCAAGGCATTATCCTCAATTCTGATGGTCAAATCTGGAGAAGCCTAAATGTCTTCATACTGGATCCCATTAACATCCATTTTGACTTTGTAGTATTAAGCGTTAGTCGATTTGTTTTGAACCAGAAAGCTATCTGATTAAGCTCTGAATTCAAGGTACTTGACTTCAAGACCTTACATATGTCAAAATAAAAGCGTCTTAAGGCTAAGCGTTTGGGACGCCGTCCCTGCGCGTCCCAAGTCGTTCCAAACGGACAAGGCATCTTTTTGACCGCCTCGTCCTGGCTGTTTAGACTATACTAAGGCCAAGGGTATATAAGTATACAAATATATCTCCTTCGTCCTTTATCCCTTAGTCTAGATATTTGAACGTTGGGGCATCACACAAGATCTGGCAACTAGTATTTTTCACCCTTCTTGATTTTCTGTTTTTCTTAGCGTTTTATTCAGTGCCATGCCTTTCCATTCTCCAACATCATCCCATTTTTTCCGTTGTCTACTCTCCATTCTTCCTCACTAAACGATTCCTTGCATGATAGCTCTTGGCTACTCCCGATGACTGTGACACGTGACTGTACCACTTCAGTTTCCTTTTCTTTACTGACCTTTACTATAATGGTAAGAAGGTCTTTGTACGATTGTAGTGCTAGAGGGTTGAGTACGAAGCAGGAACAGTGAATCAGAAAGATAATATACATGACTTTTGTATGTTTTACCTTTGCCAAGAAGATGTTTATGATAACGTTTGCAAGTCTGTGTGTACGCGTGTGTGTGCGTGTGTTGATGAACAGCATAGCTCGAAAAGGCTGAGATGGATTGTATTGATTATTGGTACGAGGTGGGTCTTGATGAAACCTGCACATGATTATTGTGATTTGTAACGGTACTGCAATGTAACGTCTACTTTGGTATCACCTTCTCTGGACATGCCATGATCGTGATTTTTGAGTGATATATATATTAAGCTCATAGAGAAAAAAAGTGGTGTAGGTTTCGTCTCCATGGCGGCGTTTTTTGTACCTGCAGGAGCCGGGTTTGTCTCGGACAGAAAGAAAATAACTCAGGAAACAGTCTGCGTATCCATGCTTTCTGGTATGAAGATTGTTAAATTGATGTTTTGTATGATTAAATTGTGATTATGCATATCAGAATCTAATTTGCATAATCAATGAGAAACTTTACAAATCCGCTGCGTTCAATGATTGGACTCTTCAAACATGTGATATGTTAATGAAAAAGATAGGGACATGGATAGATGCAAAATTATCAAAGCGAAGACTTAATTTGCATGATTAATGAGAAAATACTATTGTTCCATATTTCCAATTAACAGGAACTTCATACTTGTGGCATTTGAAGGTTTCATGAAGGTTAACATAGTATTTTAGATACAAATCATGCAAATGAGGACCTACAGGTTAACATAGTAAGATATAAATCATGCAAATGAGGACCTACTTTGCATAATCATCACGTTGCCGGGGTGTATTTGAAAGGAGTCCTAAACTCCAGAAGGCGGTCACCGTATTATTTTCCACTAGATTATGTATCAATGAATACATAATCAGCCGACTTTTTACAGAATTCTGCTTGTGATGAATTACACAAGGTGTGTTTTTTAAAACAATATGATACTCACTTACACTGTAACCCTTGCAGACCCTACCCTGATGATGTGTAAACATACATCTTTAATGGTGAATATTTTTGGCGTAGATGAGGGGGTTAAGCACAATAAGAAGGCCAATTGTTAATAAGATATAAAAGAACACAAAGCAAGACGATTTTTTCTTACCCCCCCCCCTGACATTCTGTCTGTAATCTAACTTTTGTCAGGCCTTGTCAGGCACATTGTAATAAGCCATAGGCTGAGGTTGTTTAATTTAATTCATCAGAAAAAAAGAGGGTCACCTGGGGAATTCGGTAGAATATTGAATGCTTTTTGATGTTGCACTGTGGTACAGCACAGGTACTGCTTCCAGACTTACAGTATATTTCAGCTTTGTTGTACATTTGTGTCTGGCTGTCTTTTTCAATGCCAATCTGTAGAGAAGATCAACATTTTCCTGACGTGCTCTGTTGTTTCACTTAGGTGGAGACAGAGGGAATGGAAGTGAATGAAGAGAGAGAAGCCAAGCTTTTTCCCGATAAAGATGGCAACAGTCGCATCACTTGCCATGACCTCACCAATGACTTCTTCATCTATTCTACTGATGTAAGACAGTCAGTCTTTACCTGTCCAATGATACTTACATTGCTTAAACTTGTGTTTGAAGCACTTTTGTGCAGAATGAGATGTTACATGTACCTCATCAACATGATTAATAGCAGAGACCAGCCAACTATATATGAATACTATGGTTTGTCACATGCATACACTCACATATGGAAAGATGAGTGCAAATCAAATGTCCTTCGCATAAATATTTCAAATCTGTGTTACTTATTATATTTGTAAGCACTGGTAACTTCTTGTCGATTGGGCGTCAGAAGGATGACCGCTGAGACACAATGATTTACAGGTTTCGACCTTTTATTCAAAAGTCTTCATCAGAATGACAAAGAGTGGTACCCCACTTCCTTTTATAGCCTCTAGTTGAAGTCAGGTCAGGGCAATCTTCTCCCTGCTTTACTTTAAATTATTCAAAATATCCACTGGCAAAAGTTAGGATGACGTCATCCTAACTTCTGCCAACTTCTGCCACCCCCGACCTTTGGCAGAAGTCGGATATTTAACTTCTGTCAACTTCTGCCTCCTTCGGCCGCTGGCAGAAGTTAAGATGATGTCACTTTGTCACTTCGGACAACATCGGATTTCGTCCGATGGCTTACGGAAAATCTTTATATTTAGACGTGTGGGTTGGCTAGACAAAAAAACATGACAAAGTAGAAAGCCCGACAAAAATGCCTAAAAACACGTCAAAAACCTGCCGGACCCACTCCTCTGCTTGGAGAGTAGTGTGTAAACGCTTAGAAACTAAACTATCACCCTCTCACAAAGCAAACAGGTTTTCTGTGCACGCTGTGCACTGGCATCCTGCATGTCTGCCATAATGGAAATTTGTAATCCGGTAGCTGATCATGTCTTCTGCCAAATAAGGTAAGCTCATTGATACATGTACTCAAAACGAAGAGGCCCCAAAAGTCCAAGACATAAAGTTTATGCGCTGGATGGCTCTGCATATTGGAGAATGGGACTTCCTTGCATTATGAACAGGCACTGCTGAGACCCCTTTCATACCAGTGTTTGTGAATCTAAATACAGGCTTAAGTCTTAACCAGCTGAAGCCATCTGTGTTCATACTACTGCAGTTTAATCTGGAAAAATGCTACATTATGCACATAATAAGCAAAAGAACCTCACATGTAATTAGCTACCAGTTTAGTGGCCAGACCTTCATAGCAACAACAAAGAAACATCCATATCTGGATGTTACATTAACAACTGACCTAAAGTAGGGTGCCCATGTTAACAAAATAATAGTTTAGGCTGAACAGACATTGGGAGTGCTAAACCGTAATTTGAGTGTGGGCATGTCCAACAAAGATCACTTAGTAAACATACACGTCACTAGTGAGACCAAACCTGGAATACGCTGCAACAGTATGGGATCCATAATGTATATTATACAAAGAAAGACAAAGATAAACTGGAAAGAGTACAGACCAAGCTGCCAGATTCTGTACAAACTTTACTAAATGTATAAGATGTATGATTTGCTTAATTGTGTTGAAATTATAAGGTTGTGCCTATGTTGACTCAGTCTCGTGCTGTTGGAACGTATTATGACATAACCTTTATTTTTATTCAGGTAGGAAGTCTGCACTTCTTTTTGATTGAGGACTGGAACTTTGTGAACGAGTACCGTCATGTTGTGGGTATCAAGAAAGTGTTCCCTGACAGTGGAGGCACACGTCTGGTCTTTATAGATGACAAGAGTGATGGCTTTGTCTACAATCCTGTAAGTCAGTCATGGCACACTTCTTGTTGTGTGATAACTTTGTCCTCATCGTTCCAGGCATCTAGCACCGAATAATTTCCAGGCACTGTAATTCAAAGTATACTGAATTTTTTTGTATGAATATGATGTCGTTTGTTGTTGTTGGAATTTTTTGTGTAGCTATTGGGGGCCAGACGGCATTTACTGCCTGTTCAGTGATCGTTTGTACAAAACAAAAATCATGTCGCATATTTTGTTTTCTTGATGAGTCCCCCCTGTATATGTATGTATGGATGGATGGATGGATGTAGTCTCTTTTACACCAAATATATTTTACATCATATGTGAGTGAGTATATACATATACATTGTATACATACATATTGTCTATTTTACATCAACCTTGCCTTGTTCTGCTGCAATACCATAGAAAGCCACCAGGTGGTCGATATTCCATATTGTCCTTTGTTTTTCCAACACCTACATGTACTCACATGGCTGGAGAAGATGATCAACTGATGTAATTCATGCAAATGAGACTCTTATTTGTATAATCAATGACAAATGTTTACACATGCTATGATACGTGTATGTCAGTTGTACATCATTTGGCAAAGGTTACAGGGTGTGGAACTGAGTTCCTTAATGACATTAAGCAAACAGATTTTACCCTAACGTTAGTGTCTGAGTGTTTGTGTTCTTTCCATGTTCAGGTCAATGATCACTGTGTGGAGATCCCCAACTTCCCCCCTGCAGTCCGAGGGGTCCTATGGGAGCAGTGGACCTTTGATAAGGTGACCTCAGAGAACACCAGTTGACCCAACATGTTCTGCAGTTGATGTCCTAATATAGTAAAATCCATCTGCAGAATTTTTTTCCTTACTTTTTAATTCTGCAGCTGCTAAGACTGTCAATGTTAATTTTTCAATCATTATTATGTTATTTATAAGACTTTCATTCTTTTTATTTGGAACATGAACTTTGAATCCATAAATTACTATCATCAATACCGATCCCTGCCAGCAACAATACACTGACAGATTCTTTAAGGTTTGCTCCAATGCAGTCTTTGCCATAAAGCTAGACTGAGCAAGAAAATTGAAGGATGACAATTTCTTCTGCAAATCTAATGCTAGAGTGTAAAGAAGAAAAAAACAAAAAAGGGAAAAAGAATTTCAAAGTTAACAAGATTGCTTTTTAGATTTTCAAAATAGAGTATCGGTGCATGCAGAATAAGAAAAAAATCTGATAAACATTAACTCCAGAAAAAAAGCACATAAATGAAAAGATAGAATAACTTGTAAAGAAGAGAAAGATTTTAAAAACATGTCCTTCTGGTGAGAGTCACAATTATACATTTTTTGGAGACGGTGGTGGTTCTCCTCAACACCACTGATAATACCAGTGGCGGAGGTAAAGAATCACCCGTCCTCACACAACCACTGTCAACCGCATGATTTGCCTTTTAAAATGCAGAAAATTGCATTTTTGAAGGTTGAAAAGTCCAAAATTTCCTGGGGTGGCATGCCTCTGGCACTGGCACCCCCCTCAATAATTTGGGGATTGGACATGGATGCACTCATGAACTTTGGCTGGCAGGAATGCTGGTGAAAGAAAACAGTTTTGGAAACTATTTGGAGGCCCTTATGACTGCTTTTGGGAACAGATCTTCGCATAATGGTGTCCCCTTGAGATACAAAATTAATGTATAACAGTGCCTGACCCAAAGTGGACAATATTGCATCAAGGGCTGCACATAAAACAGGGGCTGCCATGTACATTTACGCTAAAGCGGGCATCTCACTGTACTGCAACCTATTGGGATAACATTGTGAATTTTTCGCCAATTGTCCCTTGCGGTCACACTGACGCAATAAAGCCCTGGGATGAGCAGGTTATTGGAAATTGCTGTGTTAACAATGAATTAAAAACTGTAAAATGATTGACATGCATCACAAAGAGATTTGCAGTGATAAAAGAATGTTTACTTACAAATGTAAGGTAATACAAGTATGATACTTGGTGCAGCATACATTGTAGGTAGCATATTATGAAATATACTCATAAACTTAAAAGACTCCTACAGTTAAACAGAAAGGACCAAAGGACCAATAGCCCAGATTTCACTCTATTATGTGTTTTGTATCATGTATGTGTAATGATGTAAATACAGATTTATTATAACAAACAAACCTTGGAAAAATGGCTGCCCCTGCCATGTTGTCAATAATGTCGACTGACTTTTGTTTTTCGACTAAAACACTTCCTACGCGGGTGAAAGAAAACTGTTCTGCATTCTTTGTTGAAGGCTGTATCCATCGAGTAGAGTTGTTTGAGGAGCGGGTGCACGTAACTGCAGCGAGCACGTACTGTTTTCGCTCAATGCTGAAGCAGAAGGTGCCGCATAGCATTACCTTGTTGGTGGGCATCAGCTAGTTTTTTTGACAAGCAGCCAATGCATGTGTAAAACGGTAGGGTTTGCGGAATCGATGGGGTGGTCTACTAGGTGGGCTAGTGGGGTGGGCTACCTCAGCATTGTACCCTTTCTGGGCCTCAAGGCTATGCATGGGGGTTTGGCCTCTTATGGAATTTCCTTGAAGAGAAACTGGGTCAAACTATGGGTGGGCTAGACGGAAGGCAACAGCTGATAGATGTCAGCAATGAACTCCACCAAGACTGGTAGAAAAGCCATTTATCATATTAAACAAACTTCTAAGTACTCAGTATACAATAGGATGTAAGGGAAGAGGTACAAGGGGAAATAAACTGGAAGCTGGATAGGGCAGCTAGGGAATGAGAGAGCCTTTGTTTGACAAAATTCAAAACATATGTCTCACATATAGACTAGAATGTACCTAAATGCATGTGCTTGTATACAAATGTAAAATGTATTAAAATTTTGTGGTTATGTGTGTCAGTACATGAGCGTGGGTTGGAATGTTGTGTGTGTGTTTGTACAATGTATAGTGTTGCTTTTGTTGCTCATTTCTTTCGTGTAGCCACAATGCTACTGTCCTGTTGGCTTGACTGAGCAGTAAAGGAACAGGGAACATGGTCCTCCATGTTTAAAAATCTAAAACTGGGGATAACAAACTCCTGCACGATGTAAATGTATGTTCATTGCCTACCTCCACCCCCCACTGTAGCATCCCCAAAGCAATATGATCAGTTGCATTCCTTCTGGTCCACCCACAGAGTGACCCATCTTTTCCTCAAGGAAATCCCATTCGATACTTAACCCCCATGAATAGCCTTGAGGCCCAGAAAGGGTACAATGCTGAGGTAGCCCACCCCACTAGCCCACCTAGTAGACCACCCCATCGAATCCGCAAACCCTAAAACAGTATGTATATCTGTGACAGGGTTCCCACTGTTCTGGCTGCATGCACAAAAGCTGCATGATCTTCAGTAACTGAATTTAAATGCCCTTCTTTTACTTCACTGTTCACCGTTAATCACTATCACACACCAGTACGGAAGAGGGGAAACTATACGCTAGCAGACTTTGTAGTAGCTGGCAATGTGGTACAAGCTCCCTCCCCTTGAGTGCCCAAGCTAGTGTCTTTTTCCATTCATTTGTGTCCTGAGCATACATGCAACCATTACAGTGAAAAACTGTCTCAGATATATATAGTCTGCTTTAGGCGAGCCATGTCTGTCCTACTAGCGCTGTTTTTGACGGGTCCCGGGAAAGTGTGAAATGGACCGAAATGGACCGAAATGGAACAGAATACTTCTGTATTTAAAATGTTTCCTGTTCCGGTCTACTGTGAATGTTACAACGTTCCTTATATTTCGCTATCTACTGGTATTTCATTTCACAATGTTACATATGAAACGAAATATATGTTGTTTTGTTCCTTAGTCCCACTAATTGTTAGTTTTCGGCTGGTTTTCAATAAAAATATTGTGGCAAGTTCCCTTTGTTTACAATTTGGGGTTGGCTTCTGCTGTGATGCCATCTTGGAAAAATGCGGAAATTTCATTTAGATCCTTTATTTTAAACCCAAGGAAAACGTAACTTCAGCCCAGATACTTAGTATACGTTTTAAAGAACATAACACACCAGATACATGAACGAGTCTTCTGTTAAAAAGCCGTTATTTTGCTCAGTCCGACCGATTATTCAATGTGTAATGCCTTTAAGGTATGAGTACACAGTATTTCGCAGCGACCCCCGGAGTCTGTGACATAGCGGTAAGAAAATAGTGCGGCCTAAACCTTGAACCGTGTGTAAAAACGTTGACGTGAATGCCAGAGAGGCACAAACTTTACTGTATGGCAGTATGATAAGTGGGCTTTTAGATCGTAGGAATGAGATTGTGAAGTTTTCCCATGGCGTATAAATGCGCCTGACCTTTGCAGCTGCCTGCCGAGGTGAGTTGCCTGCAGTTCCGTATGACCCCGCATGACCCCATATCAAAGTGGCCGTCAAATTGTTAAAAAACCATAACTTTTTTTGGTTTTCAGTTATTTTGTAGATTGTACCCTCGACTTCAACATGTTCGTTTGTCGTGATTTTGTAGGGTACCATACTATGATTTTATCCACGTCGATGTGGGTCACTTTGTGATCCTGAACTATAGAAACCCCCATAGGCCGAAAACTGTGTTCTGCTCATAACCTTAAAGTCCTGAAAGCATGTACAGGATGTACGTTGTACAGAAGCTGTAATTCAGCACTTGTGCTGCAATGGCTTTTTTATATTAAATAAACCATTCTCTCTCAAATAAAAAGATTGTGAACTAGTCGTTGTCTCCGAGTTACGGCTGCTGTTGTAAACAAAGGTACGCCGACCACGCGCAGCGCCGTGACCGTAATCGGCAGTGTTGGCGTTGCGGCCGGACTCAAAATAGCCTGACCGGGACCACATTGGTCAGGTGACCGCTATAGACTAATTCTTAATGCTTATGTCATTAGGGAAAATCCAAGGGACCGACAGAAAATGACCACTATGGCCAAGTTTGACTATATGTTGTTTTAGTTCGTTCCATTTCGTCCATTTCGTTCCATTTCGCACTTTCTGGGGACCGGTTTTTGACAGGTGTTCTAAATAGAACTGGGGGTTCTTATATAGGGGGTTCTATACGTTCGATATGGTGTTCGACAGGATTAGTCTATTGTTTGACATTCAAATGTTAACTTGCTATCATTTTTGTCTTCGCAGTGGGTTTTTGTGGTGTATGATGAGGAAAAACTCTACACCTACGCCTACAGCAGAGCTTCTATCAAAGGTGTGTATTACTAAGTGGAAGATGTCATGCTTCAAAATAACATAGTTAACAGCATTGAGAGAACCATAAAATCAACACTTTTGAGCAATGCCAATTATAGCATACATACATGTACCACTTAACTGTACCAAAAAGTGGTCTGTTCAATATTATGAGTTTGGTCCATCGTAGTCAGTGTTTATGATTTCTTATGTATGTGTTTTACTTACTTTAATATCCACCTTTTGCCAGAAAATAATCTTAAAAGGAAGGTACATGTAAAGCAGTTTTATCCCCCGAAAATTGGATTTTGAAAGTTAAATCTATTTAGTCATTTCTATACATGATTAGTTCAAACAACACTATCACAATGTCTAGCGACGTCCATCATTCAAAAGTATGACGTCGTTGTGATGTGAGAACTCACAGAAAATCGTCGCGCTATCGGCACGCCTCACTTTTCAATTCTACCGAGCCATTTTTCAAATCTCCCGAGCGCGGTCAAACTGAGCCGACGTGTCCCGAACGCTTCCGGGGATCTGATCAAATGCGTTGCCCCCCGTTGTCTTTAGTCTCTACCGAGTCTGTCTTTTCGTAACTGGTGTAGAAAACTCAAGGGGTGGCTCAGGCGGATTTTTGTCTCGGTATTTTTGACAGGATACCAACGGCAAGATATGCCACCGTAATTTTCCGAAACCCTGCCAAAGACTGACGGCAAAAAGCGATTGAGTTGCGCAATTTCGCTGGAGTTTTTGGGGCCATTAGGCTCGTTTATGTTTGGTTTAAAAAAGATGAAAGTATGAAGTTATTACGCATATGTGCTAAACAGTGTTAGTAGATGTCACTACCATAAAGATTTCAGCATTCATGTATTTCCACTTTTTTGCCATAAAACTGCTTTACCTTCCTTTAAACCTTCCACTTGGAATAGAAAATGTAAAAGAAAATTAGCAACAGCCAGTAAGTACGGTTCAAAAATTATTTTCTCACAAAAAGGAACATTGAACAACACAGAAGTTGTTTGTTTTTCCAAATCATAGTCTTTCTTCCACTGTCAACCATCAGACACTTAATTCTTGATGTCTTTGCTAAAATATTTCATGGCTGAGAGGGTCATGTAATGGCGGCAGCTACAGGTCAAAAATGGTATCCTAACATACATGTATATGTATGGAGAGAGATCGCTCTGTTCCTACCACGACTTACGTGTAGGCCATGTTGATTCATTTTGATTATATGGATGACATCCTCTGGAAACCCCAAAACTGATGCAAGCAAACGGACAAAGAAATGTTTGACCAAAAAAGGTTGCCTTCATTATGTCTACGTGGTCAGGAAGGTTGAATATTAAATGGCTATGAGTATGGTGTAGGGAATAGAAGATTCTTCATTTTCATTTCTTTGCTTTTTGTTTGATTTTGGAATTGATTTTGGCATTCTACGACATTATCATCATTTTTCAATATTTTTGCAACTAATGGCATATGTTTGTCAATGATGATTTGCAGCAGCTTTGTACGATTAACAGTATACATGTATTATTAAGGTAGATTTTTTCTGGAAACATACGAAAATTGATGCGTGCACAGATGTCATCCATGTAATCAAATCAACTTTGTAACTTGATGACCTCGTTGTTGGAAAGTTCAATCTTCATGACCTTACGCATGTATCTTTTTACATCTGTACTTTACTCATCTTGGAATCCAATTACATGCACCCTGCTGAATTTTGATTGGCAGGAGGTTACTCAGAAGTGCTGAATTAAAGGGGTGTTGAATTTATGGTTCCTGCCCTTAGCAATGTGTAAATAAGACGTGTACTATCAAATGATTTCTCCTTTAGGCCCGTAAAGTAAGAAAACAATGCTATGAAATCAGTTAAAGGGTACTAAACATTTGGGTTGGTAGGAAAGGATACTGTGACAGTCACTCTTTTCTTTTTTCCTTTTTCTTAAGATTTCGGCTGAAGTGATCCAACAAATATGAGTTAAACATTGCAAAACTAGAATGCATCAGGACATTTAGATATACATGTATATACATTACATGCAAGCACAAGTACAAAATGTACATGACTTGTATATCAAAGAAACTGACCAAAGGTTCCGGTTCGGAATTGTTTTGACCGAATACCCAAAGAGTCCCTAAAATAAGACGCAAATCCTAGGTTTTCTCGATAGTTTTGGCTCTCGATTTTTCGGCTATCGCTATAGCAGTATCTTTCATATTGCCTGAAAGACCCAATCTTCGTAGCGTTTTACGGTTTCCGAGTTTTGGTCGTCCGCGAAGACTTCCTGGTATTAGTGCGCGATGACGGCCTTGTCACCTGATTACCCAAATTGTGCGTTCTATGTGCGTTTTGCATGGTTTCGCACCATCGGGGATTGCGGAAAACGTATCCTCACGATTTTTTTATTTTCCTAATTTCCAGACAGAATGATGACCAGGTTTATTCCCATATCAGTCATTATCATAGCAAAACTTTTATTTTCCTTCCAGCGGCCTCGGAAGAATGCCCTAGAAATGACAGTTTTTGTGAATGAAAATTGCTTTAAATGACGGTTTTCACCAAAAATGACGTTTCCACAGAGAATATCAAATTCATCTGTCGTTCAAAGGCAAGGCATCCCTATCCATCGGAAACATTGAATTGGCCGAAAAAGGATGTTTGGAAAAACGCTATTGCCTTTCTGGGAAAGAGACAGGTCGGCCCCGAATTGTAAAAAAAAACTCCGAACCAAGACCGTACATTGTTTACTACACATTCTTATATCAGCTGTTTAAAGACAATCTATTAACACAATCAGAGTGTGAAATACAGGAAGTCTACTAGAGAATATGCACAACACGTTGGAGTCTGTTTAGAATTTTCATCACTCAGATGTCAGATCGATAATTTTATGTAGTACTACCTTGCTAGTGGTTGACCAAAAAAAAGGCTAGGGTCCACCAGTCTTTGCTAGGGTGGGTCCGGTAATCAGAAGCACCATTTTTTTCCCCAATGCCTTACCTAATATAGTATACATAAAACATACCTGTCATATACATGTCCTTCATGCTATATTATGTATCCTGTGTTAACACAAGTGTGGATATTTTGGGTATACAGACAGTTTTAACAGCTTGTGATCTCACGACTGGTAAACAACTTGGAATAGGAATTAGAGGTCTAAAACCTCACAGCTTCGAGTCATTGCCCCACCGCAACACCACCTTATGACTTTTGAATGTCAATGATTTCCTCTATTGTGTTGTCCTATACTAAAAGCTTTATAATGTATATGGCTCAGCAGATTTGCCTTCAGACAAATGAGTTCAAGATTTGAGTGTACACTTATGATGTGTTGGTGTTCTGAGCATATTGTACTGACCATAATGATGTCTGTTAATCAGCTGTCAGCTTCAGTTTTAACAGCTTGTGATCTCACGACTGGTAAACAACTTGGAATAGGAATTAGAGGTCTAAAACTTCACAGCTTCGAGTCATTGCCCCACCGCAACACCACCTTATGACTTTTGAATGTCAATGATTTCCTCTATTGTGTTGTCCTATACTAAAAGCTTTATAATGTATATGGCTCAGCAGATTTGCCTTCAGACAAATTAGTTCAAGATTTGAGTGTACACTTATGATGTGTTGGTGTTCTGAGCATATTGTACTGACCATAATGATGTCTGTTAATCAGCTGTCAGCTTCAGTT
The DNA here is from genome assembly GCF_035083965.1 of Branchiostoma lanceolatum. Taxonomy (NCBI): domain Eukaryota; kingdom Metazoa; phylum Chordata; class Leptocardii; order Amphioxiformes; family Branchiostomatidae; genus Branchiostoma; species Branchiostoma lanceolatum. Next base: position 944,644 of record NC_089740.1, read on the forward strand.
CTTTGGAGAAGCCAGCTGAAATTTGTACGTACAAAATAAGTAACATTGTCACATTATACCATGTAATATATAACATGGTACCATAGGGCACTGCACAAAGCATACATTGTAACGTTAGTTCACATATATAAACTCACGGGGTAATATGAGCTCGGGATTTTTAAAAGCAGTGTATTTACTAACTTAATAATTTAGGGATATGTGTTAGATGCAACATCAGTCATAACGTCAGCAATGCAAACCTGACAGACAAACGTATTCAGAACATTGTCTGAAAAGCTTTGATAACCATGCATTAGAAGATGGCGATGTCAAAAACTCCCCGTCCCTTATTGACACAGTCTGAGGGCTTCATGGGAGAAACACACTTCATGGTTGCTCGCCCAGGTTTATAAGACAAGTGTCACATCCGCTTCCTGCTAAACACAATTATTTACAAGATAACTTATCAGAATCTCTTTTGCTAACCTGCTAACCTGTGATAGTGGACTGAGGGCAATATTTTCTTCAAAGTTTGCTCCTAGCACAAGCAGAAAGACATTGGACATAGTAGTATTACCATTTCTACGGCATCCAGCTAACGTCCTGATGAATAATGTACAAATTGCCATGACGGTTGGGGTCGACTTTGAGTGACATTCTACCGACTCAACAAACGAGTTGTTACCAAAGGCCTGATATGTGCGGTACGGCCGTTTTGTCGTGTGTTTTTTGCTTAGACACGTTTATATGACCTTAGAACTCTCTTCAGACCAAGGTGGGAACTATAGCTGATATATCAAAGCTAATTAGCGGCAAGATATCAATGACGAATCTTCTCTCCCGAAAAAATGTTAGCACCTGTCCGAGAGCACTGTCATTCTGCGTGCAGCGGACGGTAGCTTCAAATTACAATATTATGGTATCAGCATGACTAGAGAGAAAATATAACATATACACAATGTATAGCATTAGTGCAAAGGTAATCTATGAATTACAGAATAACAGAAAAAAACGATGGTTTATTGTTCTGCCAGATTGGTTTCAATTAACTCGTATCGAAAAAATCCCGGTTTAACATGAACTAACGTTTCATGCAACTTTGTTAGAGCAAAGTAAAACTTTTCACTCTCACTGAACAATAAAAGCAGTAACTGTACTGTACACTACCAAAAATCGTTTTTTTTTGTTTTTCCTTCTTCAAAGAAAATTTTTCTGTCAGTAAGAATATTATTCTGTATACAAGAATCCCTGTTTTAAGCACAAACAAGAATCCCTCTTTAAGCACAAACAAGAATTGCATCCAAGAATTTTTTTGTTGAACTTTCTTAAACCAAGAAAGTTCAAGAAAATTATTCTTAGACTTACGTCTAGTAGAATCAAATTTTCAAGAAAAAATATCTTAAGGAAAGAATCTGTAAGAATGCCACATTTGACCAAAAAAAAAACATATCTTAACGTTATATATAGTAAGGCAGAGAAAGCAAATTTTTCGTATTTTTCTAGAAAATTCTTATTGGAAATCATCATGCTAGAAATATTTTCTTAACTTAAGAACGAAAAAGAATGAAATTCTTTGTGTAAGAAAAGTGTACATAATGCCAGATTGACTTATGGTATTAAACTGCAAGTATCTTTTCCTTTGACCTGAGATAACAAGAGCAGAAAATACAATAGGCCAGCTACAGATTCCCACCACCACTTTGAAAATTTTTACCCACTCCACTCCACCCCACACCAATTTGGGCTGACATGTACATGTAACCGTAACTAAGACTTTCCCATGTGCTCCCAATTCTGGAGCTGATCTGCCATTTTTCATACACTATTTTCATAATGGAGTCAAATCTAAATGTCATTGATTCTTGTTTGAAATTCTGAACTCAGCACAGCAGGTTTACATGTAACTTCAAGGGGTGTGCCTAAAGGCCCCCTCTCCCTTGGGTAACTATTTTTGGCGTACCCCCCTCTCACTGTACCCGTGGCACGCTGGCGGCATAACCTTGGCCGATCAAATTGACAAAGCATTCATTGAATTTCATCGACCAAAAGGAATCTTTTTAAGCTTTGTGTGTTTTGTTGTGAGTCTTTTTGGTCATACTTGTATGTTTTGAATGATATTCCCATTATAAAGTCAAGGGTAACACAAAGCCAGACTGTAGGATGCACCTCAAAGGACCTGGAAAGACCTCAAAGGGGTCTAATATGCAGTGTACATTGAGCACGGACTTAATGTGATGCCCTGGATACATTATCTATTCAATTATGAATTTAAAAAAGATATGCAGCAAGTTTCAAGTATTTACCAACTTGAAGTTATTCCGCTTGTTTCTATATAGAAGGAATTTCTGGCTGCCATATTGAATTGTCATTGTTGGAGGTCTGCATGGGGAGTTCTTTATATTATTTTTTTTATTATTAGTAACATTGTGCTATGCTCTTACGAACTTTACTTGCTTCACCTCGTAAGAGGAAGACCGATGATGATGATGATGTGCTATGCTATCATCTATGAGCCAACATCATCCACCGTCTTATCGTCCTGCTCTCTGTCAACCCCTTTGAGGTCCTTCGAGATGTTTTTATTACCTTCGTCAAGAAGGTTATTCGTTGATGCTTGTCTGTGTGTCTGTAAGTGAACACGATAAGTCTAGAACGCCTGGATGGATTGTTGTCGTATTTGGTGTGTTGGTGTGTATGTGGGAAATCTCAAGATGATTAGATTTTGGGCGAAGTTCTTTGCATAATTAACGAGAAAAGTGTAAAAATGTGTTATATCGTATGCTTCAGTATATGTTCTGCCTGGGACGTGTTGCCGGTGTTGTTTCGAGGGGTCATGGATAAGTGGTAGGGGTGGTAGGGGCGGCAGTTGCCATGTGGGAGGCAGGAAACCCTAGTTGCTGTGACAAATTGGCTTGTCAGTCAGCTGTCAGCAGTGGTATGAAAAAGGTAGCAGCAGAAAGTGGTGTGGAATTTGGTGGAAGCAGACCAAAATTGGATATACACTGCCTTACATCAGGAAGAACCATCAATACTTGTGTGTCACAGTATGGGAATAGGACGTTGTTCAGGGTAGGTGAGTTAATAATGTTATATCTGCAGGAGCAGGTTTTGCTTCAGACTTTGAAAGGGAATAACTCAAGAAGGGATTGATGGATGGTCATGATTTTTTGTAAGTAGATAGCTTGAGTGATGATGTACATGATTAGATACTTATTATGCAAAAAAAATCAGTATCTATTTTGCATAATTAATAAGGAAAGTTTATACATCCCGAAATTCCATGATATGACTATTCAAATAGGTGACATTTGTAACTGAGGAAGATAGGAATGTTGATAGATAGAAAATATGCAAATATAGGCCTAATTTGCATGATTTATGAGAAACGACTATAACTCCATACTAGTACATGACTGCAATTCATACTTGTGGCATTTGGAAGTTGTGTGAATGTGAACAGCATTGAATCAATTATGGTAATAAGGAGCTCATTTGCATAATTGATGATAAATGTTAGCATAACCCTCTTTGTTAAGCTCATACTTGGGACAACATATGTTATTTGGGTGAAGACGATCAACTGGTATGATTTATAATTGATGGCAAACACTCCTAATACGTCAGTCATTATCTAGGTTAAAATCATTTGGCGAAGGTATGAGGTCGTAGAACTCTTGTTATATGTAGGTGTACCGAACTTCAAGGACTGAATATGCACATACTGTTGTGTTATACATTTATTGTACACTTTGTTAAGCAACTATGTTGTTTCTATTATAGGCCCTGCAGTTTCCTTTGCTGGTACTACCAAGCTCCCCTATGGACAGTTGCCTATCTTGCTGTACAATGGTGAGGTGACTTGTCAGACTCAAGGCGGCCGCCTCACTTCATTTGTGCTGGAGACACACAGCTTTCATGACATTGAACGACTTCAGGAACAGCCTCCATCTGAGGTATGAAGTTTACAAGAGATCTAAAATACTTTTCAAAGTATATCAGTGTTTTAAAGGTATACCAGGATTCCTCCTGGACAATGCACTTTATGTTAAGGTTTCCTCCCTGGCTAAATTGGTATTTTGACTTTCCATTGTTTTCTCACTAAGGCCACAGCAAGTAAATTTTATGGATGACATCCTCCGCAGACTCCAAAATTAATGAGATAGGGCACACAAAAAAACAAGCCGGGCCAAAAAAAACAAGATTCCTATGTTTTCAAATTTTGAGATGATAATTCTTGATAAACAAGAATTGAGGCGATGTAATATGATATCATGACCAACAGGTCTTTTAGTCCTGTATTCATTCATAAATAATATAAAACCTCCTTGATTCAACAGTAAACATGTCCTTGTAGATGTGTATACATCGCAATAGACTAACTACAACAAAATAATGCAGAAAAGAGCTTGTTGTACCATCATCTGAAGCAACTACATTGTACACGATGAAACATCTTGTGTATACAGCTCAATTCTAGAACAGCTCAATTAACTACAACAAATGCAGAAAACAGCTTGTCATTATACCATCATGGACAGGAACTACACTAGGTATTCATATGCAAGGAAACACCTTAGACTGTTAACGTTTACGACATATTTGCCAATTTTTGGCATGTTGACCACCATCGGAGGACAATGAAAGTTCTTGTTTTTTATTTCGAAATCAGGCGAAAATTAATGAGCGCGCTGATGTCATCCATAAAAATTACTTGCTTTGGCCTAATGAATTGAGAAAGAACTGTTGTAGTACTGAATATTGATAGCTGGTCATGAAAGAATTATAAATCTGATTTTTCAGACCATATACTGTAAATCACATTAATATAGCGGCAGCAAAATAAAGCGGTTGGGGGGAAATTGAGTAGGTCACGGCACATAATTTTAATGGTGGGAACAAACATTACGATCAAAATCAAATATATTTATTTTTAGTGATCAAATAGTAGCAATTATGACATTTTAGCTGTTGACTAGTGACAGTTAAATCAGCTAAAATTAAGTTACAGTTAACAAATCAAGAATTACAGTAGATGACGTCATCAAATTTTATTGCCCCTAATATAATTTTAATTCTAAGCGAAAATACTGTACAGCAAATTGGTACATAACACTGCAATGATACTGTGTGCAAAATGATCAAAGCTACAAACGTACGTTCACATGAATTGATATCTAGTGTCCATAGTTACAGTCAAACCTGCCCAAGGCGACCACCCGGCGGACCGAGCAAAAACGGTCGCGATGGACAGGTGGTCGCCATGAAGAGGATTCCACTCACATGTTTCCAGGTCGAGGTTTTCAAATACAGTACGTAAATGGATGGAAAATTATGTGAATTTAGACAGCATGACCCCCAACAGGTTCAATTCTCATGGACAGAAAGATCCTACAAAATTAGATTTTCTGTCATCGTTGTAATAATTGTACACCGCTACTTCGTGTACAAATTTTTGTCATAATTTTGACTACAAAACATTGGTTGCCTCGATGATCTCGCAGCGCCCTCCCGCATTCACACGTTACAATAGTACACACACACACACACATCATCGAAGTTGTAAGGCCTCTAACACAAATCCATAGAAAACACCTGCTGGCCCCAGCCTTTTTTGGGGCGCCGACCATAAAAGGGGCAAAAAGTTTTCGATCTGACAACTAAAGATGAAAACGGAACGGTGTGATTTCGTCGCGCCGGCGCGGCAAGCTCTGTGCGACCGCATCGAAAGGTAAGTCAGTGCAGCCAGAACGCACAGCGTCCAATAAAGGTTTGTGAGATTCATGGAAATAAAAAGAAAATAAGAATATTAATTTTCATCAATAACTAGAGTATTCGTAAATGTTCATACACAAAAGCATCGTGTTTTAGAAAGGTCAGCGGTACGCCAAATCTGGGCCGTGCCAAATCCAAGATGGCGTCGAAACCAAGGAACAACATTTCTCGCCCGATGTTTTGCCCGCCGCGAAATCATTTTTCTGCGGAATTTAGTAAGACACAGACACATTTTTGTTGAAACTACAAGAAATAGATAGTAATTTCTGTGAAATCAGACTTTTTGACGCCATGCACTACGTATTCGTTTTGAAAATTGAGTTTAAACCGAACTGAGTTTGCGGTAAACTATAAGATTACGAGAGGTACAACAACATCAAAAAACATTTGTCTTTACAATGTTTATAGGGGGAACGTTTTATCAAAACACTTCATGGAGGAATCGATGCTATAACATTACTATTCCATATATTTTTGTCCTTATTTTTGTCCTTCAAGGTCTTGAAAACATTTCCGTGAAATCCGACAGCAAAATGATCCGATGTCACCACACGCTTGAAAATTAGGCGACCGCCATGGGCAGGGATTGTGCTCTGTGTGGTCCCAATTCGTGGCGGTCGCGGTCGCGTTGGACAGGTGGTCGCCTTGGGCAGGCAGCTTAATGCTTGTGCCTATGGGGAAAAATTTAGGGACCGAGAAAAAGCGGTCGCCATGGCCAGGTGGTCGCGTTGAAAAGGTGGTCGCCTAGGCAGGTTTGACTGTATTAGGAAAGGAATTTTTTCAATTAGGTTAAAAATGATTATTTTTTATTAACTACAGAATGATGATACATAGATATCAATTTGTGCGAACGTACGTTTGTAGCTTTGGTCATTAAGCACTTGGAAAGCATAGTTTTATTGCAGTGTTCTGCACCAAAGTGCTGTATTTTCTCTGAGAAAAAAATCATATTAAGGGGATAAAATTTGATGACGTCATCCATATGGTCCAAAAAATCACATTTAGAATTCTTTCATGACCAATGTGGCGTCTGTGTGGCAGTGGCCAAGTCCGGCTATGAACCAATGAGACCTTGGTTCAATCCCCAGGGGGTGTACCCAGACATGTCCGGCCGGACATGCACCCAGATGTTGTGTCCTTGGGAAATTGGTGATAATGCAAATCAAAATCTAATTTGCATTATCAATGGGGGCATTTTATAAACCCACTAAGTTCAATGGTATGACAGTTCAAAAATGCATAATATGTAACTGACTAATAAAGGGACATTGATAGATGAAAGTTATGCAAATGAAGACCTAATTTGCATAATTAATGAGAAAATATTGTAATTCCACATTCATTTGGTACCACATTCATTTGGTAGATAAGGCCACAGCAAGTAAATTTTATGGATGACATCCTCCGCAGACTCCAAAATTAATGAGATAGGGCAAAAAAAAAGGCGGGCCAAAAAAAACAAGATTCCTATATTTTCAAATTTTGAGATCATAAGTCTTGTTAAACAAGAATTGAGGCGACAAAATATGATATCATGACCAACAGCTATATTCCTGTATTCAACCAAATAGATGTGTATACATCTCAATAGACTAACTACAACAAATGCAGAAAAGAGCTTGTTGTACCATCATCTGAAGCAACTACACTGGGAATTCGTATGTGATGAAACACCTTGTGTATACAGCTCAATTAACTAGACCCCCCCCCCCATTATTTACATAATGTCCTTGCTAGAACAAATGCAGAAAATAGCTTGTTATTATACCATCATGGGCAGGAACTACACTGGGTATTCATATGCAATGAAACACCTTAGACTGTCAACATTAAACTGTTCTTAAAGATGTGTATACAGCTCAACTAACTAGAACAAACGCAGAAAACAGCTTGTCATACCATCATGGGCAGGAACTACACTGGGTATTCATATGCAATGAAACACCTTAGACTGTCAACCTTTACGACATATCTGCCAATTTTTGGGATGTTGACCACCGTCGGAGGACAATGAAATTTCTTGTTTTTTATTTCGAAATCAGGCGAAAATTAATGAGCGCGCTGATGTCATCCATAAAAATTACTTGCTGTGGCCTAACTGGAATTTCATACTTGTGACATTTGGAAGTAATTTGACAGTGAACATAGATGAATATAAATTATGCAAAGTGGGCCTTATTTACGTAATACATGTATATATATTTCATGGAGATTTGAGGTCTCCAAACTCTTGTTAAGTATAAAATAAAGGCCTTGACTTGACTTGACTTGTATGCCATATTTTATGGACCTTCAGTCAACCAAATTTCTGCTATGTGTGTTAGAGTAGAGCTTACTAGAGGGTAGTCTCATGGGAGAGGCGCGTTGCATCGTGTTTGCTGTTTGATAAAATAAAAGTGTTCAAGAGCATTGGCCCTTTGACTAATGGGTCATTTGGGTAAATATCCAATGCACAGCTACACCAAATTTCTGCTCATTCGGCTATAATTCCAGAGGAGACCAAAATGTGTTTTGGTCTGAAAATGGCGAAAAACCTTGATGAAATTGTTTTAAAGGCATTTATCGAAAAATTAACAATGAAAAAATCGTCTGGGGGTATGCACTCATTCTACCTGCATAGTTACCAAATTTCAGCTTAAATGGCCCAGGGACTACCGAGATGAATCCCTTTGAAGATTTGACAGGAGGAGATGAAGAAAAAGAAGAAAGAAACATGACCAAAGACAATATATTTATCTTTGCCAAGAAGATTATGTTTTGGGTAGCATTTGTATGTGTGTGTGTGTGTGTGTGTGTGTGTAATATAACAGAATAACTCGAAAAGTCTTGGATGGATTGTCTTGATATTTGGTAGGTGGATAGGTCTTGATGAGATCTGGAAATGATTAGATTCTGGGTACCCTGGCTACAGTTCCGCAGCGGAACTTCCTGTTTTGATATCTCATGTTCTGGACATGCTATGGTCCTGATTGTTAAGTGGCAGATAGCTCTTTGACCAGAGAGTAAGTTGTGTAGGTTTTGGCCGCCTAGCGGCTTTTTTTGGAACTGCAGGAGCAGGTTTTGCATCAGACTTTGAAAGAGAATAACTCAAGAAGGGCTTGATGGATGGTCATGATTTTTGGTATGTAGATAGCTTGAGTGATGATTAACATAATCAGATACTTATTATGCAAATCTGTATCTAATCTGCATAATTAATGAGGAAAGTTTATACATCCGCAGCTTTCCTGATATATGTAGCTGAGGAAGAGTGAAATATCAATAGATATCAACTATGCAAATGAAGACATCAGTTGCATAATTGATGAGAAAATACTATAACTCAAAATGGGGTTGATGAATCATGAAGTTTGGTATGTAGATAGCTTAAGTGATGCTTTGTATGATTAGACAATAATGCAGATCAGATTCTAATTTGCATGATTAATGAGGCAATTTCAAAAACCCGCGCTGCATTCCATGATATGACTATTCAAATATGTGACATTTATAGCTGACTAAGAGAGGAATGTTGATAGATAGAAAATATGCAAATGAAGACCTAAGTTGCATAATGAATGAGAAACAATAGTAGAGTCAATTCCACACTACCGTTTGGGTGTTTGTCGCCTTTTGTTCTAACATTTGCAAAACTTTTGTAACAATTAAAGGAGATAAGTAACTTTTTCGAACAATTTCCAACATTTAGTTGATGTTCTAAATAGTTTCTGCTGTGTTCCAACATGTTAGACAAATGTCTAACATTGCACGTTATTTGTATAATTTTCGAAACTGTTGCAACATAGATTCATCATTTGTTCCTACATGTTCCAACATTATGAAAACATTGTGTAACTGGGTCAGTGGGTTGGGAACAGGGCAATTCACATAATCCTTTCAAAGTATAGGGGATTAGGCCTAGGTGCCATGCATAGACACCTCAAGACAAAAGTCCAGATGTGAAATCTAAAAATATACAGAGGCAGACAATAGAGTGCAATTAGCACCTACTTTTATGGGGACAATAACCCAAACCTACCATTTGAAAATGATACAAATTGTAGGAACATGTTCCAACAGTGAAACAATCATATACATGCATGTAGATGTTTGAAAATTGTTCTAAATAAAGAGATATTTGAGCAATTACTTTCAAAATATTTCCAAAATATATAGCTCAAACATGTTGAAACTTTCATTCTTGATTGTTTGAACAATTTAGAAGAATTTCGACTGAAATAGTCTTAAAATATCTAAAATTGTTCAAACTTATTAGCATTATTATCTAAAAACCCTCTGGGTGACATGGAATTGACTCTAATTCCATACTGGTAAATGACTGCAATTTCATACTTGTGCCATTTGGAAGTAGCCTGAGTACCAACCTCCGTAGTGACCGCTGGCTCAAAAGTATTCGCTTGCTAACCACGGAGTCTGACCCTGCGCGTATCCGTAACGGCTGTCTCATTATCACGTAATGAGGGGAATTCGAGCTGCGTTCGGTGCCATTTTTCGTTCCAAGGTGTCTCTATTGCCCTGTTCGGGTCCAGTTTTGAAAGAATCGCCATGGCAACAGTTCTTAGAACCTACCCGTTACGAAGAACAGTGTGGCATGGGGAGGAGCTTAGACGAATGGGGCCAATCAGCGAGCTCGTTCAAAATCGAAACGAATATCTGACTAACAGCCGTGACGGATACGCGCAGGGTCAGACTCCGTGGTTAGCAAGCGAATTCTTTTGAGCCAGCGGTCACTACGGAGGTTGGTACTCAGGCTAATTTGGAAGTAATGTGAATGTGAACATCGTTGAATGAAACCATGCTAATAAGGACCTCATTTGCATATTTGATTATTAACGTCGGCATAACCTTCTTTGTTAAGCTTATACTTTGGACAAGTTCTGTTATTAAGATGATCAACTGGACATGAGGTCATGGAACTCTAGTTTGACCATACTTTTACTATGGGCAAAAAATATTATGAAGAATCTATTATTCGCTATACCATACTCTGTGTGTTAAGTCATTTGTTCAGCCTTTCTGACCACATATATTAGATTTCATAATGAAGGCAACTTTTGTTTGCCAAACTTTTTTTATTTGCATGCTCGCATCAGTTTTGTGGTTCCCAGAGGATGTCATTCATATACTGAAATGAAAATGCCTCCGTAACTATTTCATGGCCATAAATTCTTTTTTGTATTGAAACAGAATACAGTATTCAAATATGTTGGGCATTGCTTGCCTAGAATTTGTCCCTGATATATGAGTACTGGATTATGTATTTGCAATAACAACGCTGTCTGCTTCTTCTATTAGGTCAAAACATCTCTGGACCAGTGCTTAAGCTTGAAAAGGTATGTTTTACATGATGATTTTCATTATCAATATTTTGCTTTGACATGTTCACAGTGGTAGAAATACTTTTTTTCAGTGTTCTGCAATATTGCAGAATGTCAAAATTTTTTTCTGCAATTTGAAAATATTTTCTGCAAATACACATGCCTCCATACTACAACCTTCTCAACTTAATAATGCCTACCTACTTACATTATATCTAGAGCTTTGCAACATTGCTATAATTCTTTATTCTCTCACTCCATCTTTGATTATCACTAGCAAAGTTTTTAAGAGGAATAACATGCATGTGTGTGAAAAATATTCAAATTAATAGCAAAAATTGCAACAGCAAAAGTATATTTATTCAATATCAATCAAATCAAATATTCCTTTGATCATTTCAGTATGTGTATCAAAATTAAAAACAAATTCAACAGCCTGCCTGATAAGGAGGACAAGGGAATTATATCCTTGCAAGAAATATGTGTTGTGATGCGTATTATGATTAATGAATAAGATCGCACGACCTGTGACACAGCCACGGCCCACAGAAAACATGACAAAAACCGAGAAAAAAATGTAAAATTCAAAATAAAACGCCTTTACGTAAACCTTGGCCTCTGTGTAGTTTTGTGTATAAATCTGAAACATTGCTATCGGTTTCAAACATCGGACTCCGACTTCGGACATTCGGGGAGACTCCAGAGACGGCCCGATGATGTTAGTTTTACACGTGGGTGCCCCCCTCCCCACTGTGTCGGCACAGGAGAAAATGTTCCGCCTTTTCCACACAAGGCGGTGCTCAATATCTATCCGAGTAGTTCTCAACTTCATCGCTGCCGTCTGGGCTTCAAGGACCACGGGCTAATGTAGTGGCCACCGTTTCGTTCCTTCTGTCATCGCGCCCATGCCCCGAGTTCGGGCTCTGAAGAATTCGCAGCTTGCGACTTGGACATACTTGTTCACGCTAGAAACATCCGGGAATTGTTTTCCCGACTTTTGCCGACCCCGAGATTGTGACCGCGGAGATTAGCGAGGGTTGACGGAAATGCACAAATTTGACATTTTCTCACATGATTCGTCCCCGAAGTTATCACGGAAAGTGTCGAAAGTCCCCGAAAAAAACTGACCTCAAGTAGCACCAGTCAGTTGGAACGCACCTAAACACCGCCATCTCGCGCGGCGCTGTGGATTTCAGTTTATTTACAGCGCCGCTAGTTTGCTTAGTACTAGTAAGTCTATGTAATCTCCTGAATTGAGAGCCATTGAATCCGGAGTCTGATTTTTTTTCTTCTGCAAAATTGCAGATTGTTTAATTTTTCTTCTGCAATCTTGAAAATCTGTATGCAATTTGCAGATTGCAGACGGGTATTTCGAACGCTGTGTTCATATATGTAGCTACATGTATGTACCATGCTGTCTTTGTCAATGATATAGGAGGGCCTGCATGATTACAAATTACTATGAGGATTCCCAACCGATTTAACACTTAACACAAGATTCAACAATCTAGTCCTGCGTCAAAGCTATTGATTTTATGTTGACACTGAACAGTATATCAAGAAGTAACTAGAGTTCCACAAACACATTATCTTCGCCAAATAATCAAGGCTTATTATGGAAAGTGATTTATATTTACGTGCCTATCACCCCCTGCAAATATGATCATGCACCATACCATTTGGACGTTATGATTGGGCGAATGAGTCCAGTTAAGATAGGGTTAAAAATCATTTGGTGGTACAGGACTAGTATATGTGTAGAGTGTGCTGATATATGTTATAACTGGTCATGAAAAAATATGAGTATGTTGATATTATATGGGCCACAAAGGTTCGATATGGCAGTGTTGAAAGTTGAAAGTGATGATTAAATAGTACAGTCAATACATATGAATAGAATAAATCTGGCAGGTTTTTAGGTGTTTCTAGTCAGGCTTTCTATTTTGTCCCTATTTCGTTATGTCGCCAACCGTGTTGAACAAAAATGCTTAAACTGAACGCGTCAAAAACCAGCAGGACCCACACCTCTGCTTGGAGAATAGTTTATTTATTTGACCTACATGTACGTTTATGCAAGGCTATCTGTTTACATGACCTGACACTGTCTCATGTCCCATTGAAAGGCAGTGGGTTAACAAACTTTCCTTACTGATTATGCAAATTAGCTCCTTATTTGCATGATTAGTCATTGATTATGTAAAGCACCATCCGAGCTCTCTACATACCAAACATCGAGACGATCTGTCGACCCATTCTCAAGTTATTCATGTCCGAATGTCAAAACAAAAACACCCACTGCGGTTCTTAACAAGCCGCTAGGGGGCCAAAATTTACAGAACTTACTTTCTGTGGCAGGAACTATCTACCACACAAAAATCATGACCATAGCACTTTCAGAAAATATGCCCCTAAATTTTGAAGCTCTGCTGCAGTACCTTTGGTACCCGCTAGAAGGCTCATTATCGAACTTGACCTTCCTTTCGGTAAATCCTACCCATCCACTAAATATCATAAGAATCCATCAACAGCTTCTTGAGTTATGTTGTCCACAAGAAAATTCACATCCACACAAAGCCCGCTGCAGTACCGACGAAAAGTGCCAGGAGAACCATTTTTGAACTTGACCTTCGTTTTCACAACATCTACACACCTGCAAAAAATCATGAAGATCCATCAACGTTTCCGTCACTTTTTTTGCCTACATACAAACACAAAAAAATGCTAAGTCCGCTGCAGTACTATTGAAAAACGCAAGGTAACCCATTTTCGAACTTGACCTTCCTTTACACAACCACTACACACCTACCAAAAATCATAAAGATTCATTGAAGTTTTCTTGAATTATGCTCCTGACATACATTCAGACCCAGCCAACAGATTTTTCAACCGAAAACATAATCCTCTCCGAGTACAAGTACTCGGCGAAGATAATAATGAGTAGCCGTGACAACTATAAGTATTAAAGCTTCATTAATATATATACCAGAGGTGGCGGCGACGACAGGTAATTTTGTATGGAGGGGGGAAGAGAGTGCTGATCTGACCGAATGTTGCGCGTTGGGGGGGGGGGGGGGGGTTCTGAGAGCAATTTGCTCCCCCGGGAAAATTTTGAAATCTTGACCCTCTGAAATGCAATTTCTTCAATTTTGAGGGCCAAATTTTGCTGGTAGACTTAAAGCTTCATGTACATGTATGTTTGATGACATCTCTATTAGTGAAAAAATATGTTTCATGGCACGCGGCGCTGTCCCTAAATATGAGGTGTAACTATTCTCGGTGGGTCCGGGGGAATACTTTGCCGGAAAAATTTGGAATTATCTTGATCTGCTCAAACGGTATTACCTGCATTTTGACAGGCAAATTTTTCGCTCATAGTGAAAAAATACACATTGTCAAGGGTTTCAGCTAGATTCTTTGCCCTCCCGACATATTTTTCTCCGGAAATGTAACAATTCGAGGTGGGTCCGAGGGCATGCACCCAGAGAAAATTTTGAAATCTTTACCCTCTGAAACACTATTTCCTGTATTTTGAGGGGAAAATTTTGCTGGTAAACTGGTAGACTAAGCTACGCTTTATGGCATCTCTCTGATTAAAATATACACACAGCGCTAACTTGATATTTGGGGGACAACGCCCTCAGAACGTATTTTTCACCAGAGAAGCACGACAATTCTAAGTGGGTCTGGGGGCATGTTTCTGGGAAAATTTTGAAATCTTTACCCTTGAAACGCTGTAATTTCCTGCATTTTGAAGGGCAACTTTGCTTTGAGACTGAACTATATTTTAACGACTTCTCTATGATCATTGAAAAATACACACTGGTTGAAATCAGCCTAAACTTAACTAGTAATTTATAGATTATGTTTTACGTTGCATAAAGGTAACTGCCCCTGTTTTATGAAGAATGAAATTGACCAATTACGGCTAATGTACCAATTGCGAATTACATTGATTTTGGGCGGCTGGGTACAGATAACTAAGACAAGAAAGGCCTCATTACGCCTTACAAAAAAGGGCATGCAGGTCCTCATATAGGTTCACACTAAGTGGAACCCTAGATGATGATGGAATTATTTGGGTTTTAAGACTTTTAGCATTGCTATTTTGGGCTTGAACAACCATATTGAAGGTTAATCTGTGAAGGTAATCGACAAAGTAAAAAGTTTTACACATTATTTCTGTAAACAATATAAAGCATTCAAGAAGCTATATGTCAGTCCACTGACCCTTTTCTAGTTGGAATTAGAGTTCCACAATTCATACCTTTACCAAAATGTAAATTTTCATGTTGTTAAATGCTGCTGTTGAAGAGAGGTCTTTCCACCAAGTTACAGCAAGGAGGTTAAAAGATAGATTCAACTTCCTTGGTTACAGGTTCTGGTTTCCCATGCCACGCGTTTGAGAGTTCTATCACGGAATGTAGCAGATTTATAAACTTTCTTCATATTCTGATTCTGCATAATTGGTATATGATTAAGTCATCAGCTATTTACATACCAAAAAATCATCTGTTAACACCTTCTTGAGTTGTATTCTCTTTCAAACTCTGAAATAAAATCAGCCCCTGCAGTTCAACAAAAGCTGTTAGGGGACCCAAACCTATACGACTTACCTCCAACTTTGCATACGCTCTAATTCACTTGCAGATATAAAGGCTTTAATTTTGAAATCATCATGTATTGGGCAACCTAGACAGATATTACTGCAAGGTTTCCTAACGCATCATATTTTTGTGTGAATCAACCCAGTTCTCTTTTTACAGCAGGAGTGTACTTTGAGTTAGGAGTCATGTTTTAGTGTCAAAACGATGTGTCTTTGAGGGAGTTATGGAGTCAACTAGAGTTCCACAACCCCATTCCTTCGCTGACTGATATTAGCCTTTTTGAGTGGCATATCATAAGTGTTTCCCATTTACTATGTAAATAAGGACCTTATTTGCATAAATTATGTCAGATGATCATCTTTACCCAAATTAAACTTCAAGTATGAGATTCTTATCTTAGCAAATAAAGTAATTGCAGTATTTCCTCATAAACTATGTAAATGAGGCCCTCATTTTGTATGAGTTATGTCTGATAATCTACTTAACTTCCAAATGCTGCAAGAGTGACATCCCCATCATTTACCATTATGGAGTTATAGTATGTTCCACTAATTATGCAAATTAAGTATCTATTTGCATAATTGATATCTATCGATATTCCTCTCTTTCTCAGTTACTCATGTCATGTGTTTGAGAGTCCTATAATGGAATGCAGCAGATTTATTAACTTTCCTCATTAATTATGCAGATTAGCTACTGATTACTGATTAGCATACAATGTTGTCAATCATCATTGAAACTATCTACATACATGTACTAAATATCCTGACGATCCGTCAACCTCTTCTTGAGTTATTTCCTTTCAAAGTTTGAAACAAATCAGCTCCTGCAGTTCCAATAAAAGCCACTAAGAGGGCCTACATATTTAACTTACTCACCCTACCAATACACCTTTTTCATGCGGCGGACATGATAGAATGAAGTTGAGGCCAATTAGGCAAAAAAGTAAAAATCATGTACAGATTTAGTTTTCCTCCCAAATCACACTAAGTTTTAGACTATGATATCCAAGTATCAATAAATATCTAAATTTTACTATATTGCACAGAAATGATGCAGCAATTTAGAGCCACGTTGACTAATCCCTTAGTCCCCGCCCTCGTAAAACATAGAAATGCAAACTAATTAAAACATAGAAATGCAAATATTTGACAGTCATGCAGCCACTTCTTCATTGGTCGACTCTCTAATTATCAGGTAATCATTGGCTGAACTGCTAATTGTGATTGGCAGTTAGGATTGTTCTACTGTTAGCCACAATGGCCTTGTTTTCATTCTATCATGGCCGCCGCATGAGAAAGGTCTATAGCTATCTACTGCCCAAAAATCATGACCATAGCATGTCCAGAACACGAGATATCAAACCCAGAAATTCCGCTGCAGTGCCATAGCAAGCCACAGGGGGTCCAAAATAGAATCATTTCTAGGTCTCAAGAAGACCTACCCGCAAACCACTGCAAAGTACACTGTATGAAGACATTCCAGAGATATCTTGTTTACACACACACACACACGCACACACACACACACACACACACACACACACACACACACACGCAAGTCTACGAAAACCACGCCTTCCGCACTGGTATTCCAGTGCTGAATCAACGGACGAATCGGCCTCAGCACTGGTTTTCCAGTGCTGACGAAAGTTCAGCACTGGTTTTCCAGTGCTGAAGAAAGTTCAGCACTCGTTTTCCAGTGCTGAAGAAAGTTCAGCACTCGTTTTCCGGTGCTGAATCGCTGTATTCCAGTGCTGAGTTTCTTTCAGCACTCGTTTTCCAGTGCTGAAACTTTTCTCAGCACTCGTTTTCCAGTGCTGAATGGAGTTCGGCACTCGTGCTGAATGCGCGACAGAGCGGCAGTGCCAGGTCACGGGTCATGTCAAAGGTGATTCAGCACTGGTTACCCAGTGCTGAAACCGCCGTCAGCACTGGAACCGAGTGCTGATGTACAAAAACCACGCTTTCAGCACTGGATTTACCAGTGCTCGGGGACAATTCAGCACTGGAAAACGAGTGCTGAAAAATCCCCAGGACTGGAAAAAGAATGCTGAAAAAAACTCAGCACTGGAAAACGAGTGCTAAAAAAAACTCAGCACTAGAAAACAAGTGCTGAAGTGTACATGTTTTCAGCACTGGAACGTTTTTTTTACCAGTGCTGAGAGATGAATAGTCGTAAGAAGTGCGGCATGGTCACTTGAACTTACGTACTTTGTGATTCATTTAGAATAAACAATGACCGACACAATTTTGTCATTTTGTTCATTGTGTAATTGTATAATAGATATAGGTATGAGGGATGTGTTACAAATAAAGAACTTTATTTCTTTCTTTCTGGTCTGACATGCGTTCACCAGTTTATTTATGATTTTGTACTACACGATGCGTTGTGTAGACATAGTTGTATTCACCGGTTTATTCGTAATTTTGAACACGATGTCTGTACATAGGTCCGTTTACCAGTTTATTAGTACCGTAGTATTATGCGAATATAAGTCTGACTACGTTTAGTTAGTTACTTCAGGGAGGTTTCTTTTGTAACCTTGGTTAATACGCAGTCTAATGCGTTTTCAGATATGCGTACAATAGCCTTAGTTGGTATTTTGCTAACAACTTGTACTACTGTAAAGCTCATGATATTCATATGTAAGTAGTTTCAATCAAGTATTTTTTTCGTAAAATGACTAGTAACAATGTGTGTAATTCTGTTTAAGGCTTGTTTCCATGCGTTCTGTTTAAGGCTTGTTTTGTTGCCATATTTAACGTGCACGGTAATCATGCCAAATAAAGTGTTTTGAAAATAGTATTGGTTCGTTTGCTAATCAGTATTTTGAAATTCAACATTTTGAAATTCAATAGGGAAGTAAAATTTGTAATTTCAGGTAGGCAAATGAGTTCCCGGGTGTCTGGTAACTTGTCCGCAAACAATGGTATCTTCCAATGACGTTGCAGTTACCCTTTAGCCTCTGGCCCACCGGAAAATATTACTCAAAAGTCGGTCGCGTCGATGATTTATAGTCAGAGCAGCGTCAGAGCACTTTACCCCGGTAATATAGAAATTGAAATCTATCATAGATATACGCTGTGGATAAATTTCATTGAATAGTCCGGAAAAATACTACGTTTTAAAATCGCAAGTAAGTCACTGCCGTAACGTATCTCAGCACTAGTTTTCCAGTGCGAAATATTTGTCAGCACTCGGTTTCCAGTGCCGAAGCTTGTCTCAGCACTCGGTTTCCAGTGCTGACGTCATGTTCTGCAGTGCTGAACTCCACTCAGCACTGGTTTTCCAGTGCGGAACTAAACTCAGCACTGGTTTTCCAGTGCTGAACTAAACTCAGCACTGGTTTTATGGCAGAAGAGAGAAAATAAAGGAATATTGATTCCCTCTCCAAAAGGAGGGAAATGAATTAAATCGTTACTATATAGATTGTCTTATAAGTACAATTTATTTTTCCAATTACTGTAGATACAAGGAAGCCTGGGGTCTTTGTATGTTTCTGAATGAGCCCGAGAGCTGGAAGAAACTGGGCCAGACTTCATTAGAGGAGTTAGAGCTGGATTATGCCATCCGTGTGTTCAGGGAGCTGGGTGATGCTGGCCTGGTCTGGTCACTGGAGAGAATCAAGGTCAGCTGCACACAGCATTCCTTCACTTTGCTTCAAATCCATCATGATCAATTTGAAACTCTAAATTGTAGTATTTCATTGCAGTATAGGGATGTCCCTGTAGCCCAATTGGTAGTAACCTCACAGTTGGTACACACCGGGTCCCTTTCAAATCCTGAGGCAGTTCATCTTGGTTTGAGCATCTTTCGGATGGGATGTAAACTGGGGGTACCTTCTTTGAGGAGGAGCCTCAAGAATGTTTTCAGCAAACCCTCCCTGTAAAAAATGTACCCTGCTCCTGAAACAGGAAGGAAATGTGCTGACCTATGTGCCACTTGGCACTATAGTAAGGTAAACAGCAACAACACATTACATTGCAGTGCTAACAAATTTTTGGGGTTACTTGCAAAATTCTGCATGCCATGCCATTCGGAAAATTTACATGCAAAATAATATATATTTGTATTGTCAGTACCGTAGTAGACACAAAAGCTATCAAAATGATAAGATAATTGAACGTATTTTAAACGATTTTTCTCAGCTAAGAGATATTCACTCACTCTCTCACTCACTCTGATATTCATGAATGGTAAAAATCATCCACCAAATGAATTATAGGACCTACTTTTATTAATAACAAGTGCACACTATTCCTTTATACCTGTATCTCCAACAAACAGCACTGTCTCCAGGTTGAAATTTGTTGGGGGGGGGGGCATTGAGGGTCGGATGCCCAAGGCGCTCGGCAAAGTAAGGGGGTCGGGGGGGGGGGGCATGCTCCCCCGGGAAATTTTTGAACTAAACAGTAAACTGAATGAGTTAGAATGATTATCTTGGTCCATTATATATACACTTAACACTGAAAGTGAAACTTTTATCAACATATCTCCATTACTACTTGATTAACAATAATTATTTATTATTATTTAGTATTATGTATCATTGGAAAGCTTAATTTTATCAACCTTTGCAATGACACCATATTTGCAGTGACTATGCTGGCTGCGCATCACAAGACAAAAGTGCCAAAATTCACACAGTGTCTGATGTTTTTGCAACTCACCCACAAAATAAGTCTTGCCTCTGTGAAAAAGAAACCGTCTGAAAATGTTTGGATGCCGTCTAAGAGCGTCTTAGTGTGCCGGAGTGTCCTGTCAGAAACGGCGGCGGATAGTAACGTCACGTGCGTCCAGGTCCTCCTGCCCGTTTGTCAGTTGGACGCCGGGTTGGCTGAAACGACCTCCCCTGGCTGCTGGAAACAAGTCAGCTATAAAATAATTATTCACCCCACGTGTGAAAAGCCTGTTTTAATCTTCTGCACATGCGCAAATTTGAGCGGTTGAGATGTTGTGGAAGTGTGTTCCAAAGTGCAGCCCCCGAGGATGAAAAGGCTCGCCTTCTGTATTCCAAATGTGTCATTGGCAACTGAAAGCCGCCTTGTGCCCTTAGGCGGTTGTTATGGGTGTGTACATGTACATGGGATAATTGGGTGAACATTGCAGTGATGTAGGGAGGAATCAGACCGTTAAGGGCCTTGTAGACAAGTGTAGCTTTACTCTTCTTGTGAATTTCAGCTACTGGGAGCCATCCTTGTGTGTTGAGAAGGGTTGATGTGGGAGTGTACCGGTCACAGCCAAGAATTACCCGACCTGCTCTTTTCTGCAGCTTTTCAAGCTTATCAATGTATCCCTTCCCTCCCTGGTCCCAAACTGTGCTACAGTAGTTGGTGTGGGGTATGAATAACATTGTGTGCATTAACCGAAGAGCCTGACTGCTGACATACATGTATGGTTTAACGTACTTGATAAATAAATGTCAATTACCTGAGCGAGTTTCTTAATAATGTGTTCGAAATGATAGCTCCATTTAAATACATTGTCAATGGTAACCCCCAGGTATGTAAAAACGTTTACTTGTTCCAGTCTGGCCCCGTCTAGTGTAATATTGAGTTTTATATTTGCCACATTCATTCCATGTGTACCTACATGTATGAGCATTGTTTTGCACTTAGTGGGGTTCAAAGAAAGTTTGTTAGTAGCAAACCAATGGTAAAGCCGGGTTGAATTACTTTGGAGTGTTTTCTCCAGAGTATGAATGCTTCGGGCCACAAAATGTAAAATAGTGTCATCGGGGTACATGGAAACTTTGCACGACTGGATGCAATTTGGCAGATCGTTTATGTAAACGATAAACAAGAGTGGACCCAATATGGATCCCTTTAGTACACCACATGTGACACATGTTGCTGAGGATAAGGCTGAGCTTACACCTGTGCGTTGCTGCCTACCAGTCAAGTAAGAATTAAACCAGTCACCAGCTGAGTCATCCGCGCCATAGCATTTCAGTTTTAGCAGTAGTATGTCGTGATCTAGCGTGTCAAACGCTCTTGATAGATCACAGAAAACTACACCAGTTAGCTCTTTCTTTTCTATGGATTGAGTCCAGTCTTCCACCACAGAGTGTAACGCTGTCTCACATGAGTGTAGTTTTCTAAATCCAGACTGACAGGATGTTAGCATTCCGTGATGGCTCAAGTATGTGTACAGTTGGTTGTGTACTACTCTCTCAAGAATCTTTGCCTGTTTGTTAGATTTAACGCACTTTTGGAAGATAGACCTTACTTCTACATGCAGCTGTATCTTTCTACGACATAGTACTGAGTTTGGTTCTAGTTCAGCGACTGAATTTATACAAAACAAGACCTCGAAAGTTGGAAGAATGTGCAAAAATACTTGCCGTGCGCCGCGATCCTGGTTCGAAAATGCACATTTATGAGACAATAGAGAAGATTTTTTCTAATTTCCACCCACCCGTGATGACAATGTGTGTGCCAGTTCACGTCAATCAAAACGGCGCACGCCATCAAAGGCCAGATTGAATGTCATCATTGCACTCTTACAAAGCTGCGCCGCTGTGTTAAACATAGTTTTCTTAACCGCTAACGTTATATGATATAACGTTGGGTAACATAAATTCGGGATTTTTCCGATAATGGTTGACTGAAATGAATCTAGCAGAACAATAAACCATCCTTTTTTTCTATTATTCTGTCAGTATCATGTACTATCTTTGCACTAATCATATATATGGTAGATTTTGTCTCTAGTCGTACTGACACCATAATATTTCAACTTGAAACTACCTTCCGCCGCACGCACAATGACGGTGCTGTCGGACAGGGGTGAACATTAATTCGGGAGAGAAGATTCGTCTTGAATATCTTACAGCTAATTACATTTTTTACAGCAGCTATTCGTTCCATCCTTGGCTTGAGGAGAGTGCTATGGATATAGACGTGTCCAAGTAAAAAAATACACGAGAAAACGGCTGTACTGCACACATCAGGCCTACGGGAACAACCCGTGTGTTGAGTCGGTAGCTATAGAATGTCAAAGTCGACATCCACCGTCATGGCAACGTGTACATTATTCATGGAAAGTTAGCCGGATGCCGTAGCATTGATAATACTACTATGTCCATGTATTCCTTGTTGTGTTAGGAGCAAACTTGGAGGAAAATATCGTCCTCAGTCCACAATCACACGCAACATTTAGACAAAAAAGTGTTCCTCACAAACCTTTGTCGTCTGCTTGACAACAGGATTCTGGGTAATGATATGGTGGCGGGAAAATACACGTGCCGTAGGTTGTAGCAACAAAGAGGGGTTTTGATGATTGATCACACTTAGAGTCCAATTGCAGGTCAGCAATTTTAAGAAAATAAGTTGTCTTGTAAATGATTGTGTTTAGCAGGAAGCGGATGTGACATTTGTCTTATAAACCAGCCGACAATGATGTAGTGTGATTCTCCCACGAAACCCTCAGACTGTTCCAATAAGGGACGGAGAGTTTTCGTCCTCGTCGCCTTCTAATGCATGCTTATCGAAGCTTTTCAGACAGTGTTCTGAATACGTTAGTCTGTCAAGTTTGCATTTCTAGCGGTATTACTGATTTTGCATCTAGCACATATCCCTAAATGCCCCGTTTTCGAAAAATCCCGAATTTAAGTACCCCACGAATTTATGTTACCCAACGTTACACTTTGAGAAGAAATTTATTCAATCTGCATGTAGCTTCCAGCATGAGGTCATAGCGGCCGTGGGTGGTCTTCTACGCCAGTCTGGCTGCATATTTTGTTGCCCCAAGCGGCCATAAAAACAATAACCATGACCGGAAGAAAACATCAGAAACGGCAGCTCAAAACGGAGCAAGCATGCGCACAGCTAGCAGTCCGGATCAGCACTCTACCGCGTTGGAAACTCCGTTTGCACCCGTCCCTAGCGTTGTATGGTATCCGTCCCTAGCGTCCCCGGGTGGCGTCTGCAACCTGGCGGGGGCCAGCTTGGCACTGTCCAAGACGTCTCGCCGTTTTTTCAGACGCTCAGTGACGGCGTCAAATGAGCCAATCTAGACACGTCCGGCCGTTTCCAGGCCGTTGGGACCGTCCAAGATGTGTCATCAGGAGTTTTACAACCCGTCCAAGTCGGTCTGCAGTCATGATTCAGGATCTAGGACGCATTGGTTTTCAGTGGACGCCTGTCACAGACAGTGTTCGGCCGCTCGGTCGTTCGGAACGGTTTCATTTTCACAGAGGTGGTCCTCATTGCAAGAACGATCATAACAAATGATCAAACATTCTAAAGGAGATAATACATTATACAAGCTTTCCATTAAAAAAACAATGGATGTATGAATAGGGGAAACTTGGCCCACTTTTGTATGCAGCCACGACAAGTATTAACTGTATATAGTGTTGCAGGACATTATCATCCTTGAGTTTATCTCATTCTCTGCATATCTTGTCTTTGTCTGGAGAGAGCTTCTGATGAACACATGTTTCTCAAGATCAGAAATCATGTGACAGAAGAGATTTGCATAACTATGAGAAAAATTGACCTTTTGGCCCAATTGCTATACAAGACTGTTGGACCATAATAATGTATAACTAGAGTTCCACGACCTCATACCTTCGCCAAATGATTTTAACCTTTATGACTGACGTATTAGGAGTGTTTCTCATCAATCATAAATCATACCAGTTGATTGTCTTAAAATATAACATGTCCAAAGTATGAGCTTAACAAATTATGAGCTTAACAAAGAAGGTTATGCTAATATTTATCATCAATTATGCAAAGGAGGCCCCTATTAGCATAATTTGATTCAACGATGCTCACATTCACATAATGTCCCGATGCCACAAAAAAGGATTAAATGTATGAAATTGCCATCATTTGCCAGTGTGGAATAATAGAAGTTACTCATTAAGTATGCAAATAAGGCCCACATTTGCATATTTTCTATCTATTAACAGTCCTCTCTTCCTCAGTTACAATTTGAATGGTCATATCATGGAACAAAGCGGATGTTTAAAGTTGCCTCATTAATTATGCAAATTGGAATCTGATTTGCATAATTATCGTCCAATCATACTCAGCATCACACAAGCTATCCACGTACCAAAAATCATGACCATCCATCAAGGCCATCATGTTATAGTATTTTCTCATTAATTATGCAAATGAGGTCTTTATTTGCATAGTTCATATCAATTAATATTTCTCTCTTCCTCAGTTACATATGTCACATGTTTCAGAGTCCTATCATGGAATTTGGCGGATGTATAAACTTTCCTCATTAATTATGCAAATTAGATACTGATTTGCATAAGAAGTGTCTAATCATGTACATCATCACTCAAGCTATTTACCTACCAAAAGTCATTACCATCCATCAAGCCCTTCTTGAGTTATTCCCTTTCAAAGTCAGACGCAAAACCTACTCCTGCAGTTCCAAAAAAGCCGCTAGGGGGCCCAAACCCACACCACTTACTCTCTGTCCAAAGATCTATCTACCACTCAAAAATCAGTTCCATAGCTTGTCCAGAACACGAGATATCAAAACAGGAAGTTCCGCTGCAGTACCATAAGAAGCCGCTAGGGGGCCCAAAATCTAATCGTTTTTAGGTCTCATCAAAACCTACCAACATACCAAATACCAAGACAATCCATCAAGGCATTCTCGAGTTATTCTGTGCCACTACAAACAAACAAACAAACAGACAAACGCTACCCTCTGCATAACCTTCTCGGCAAAGGTAATAATGGTGGTTCATATTGTATGCTTAGTCTATAGAGACAAATATGCATATTAACAATAAGCTGAACATGTGCATATACTCTGCATTGTAAACAATGGTTTTGTTTGCAATAATGTTGTAAAATGTTATCTTAGAACACAGAAGATGAGAACCTGCTGGCTGGTCATGTGGCCATGTTCCTGGAGGACTTCAACACTGCCCAGGAGCTGTACTTGGCATCCAGCAGTCCTGTTGCTGCACTGGATGTACGTTAGACTTCATGTGCTACTGAGTTATGGATGTCACGGTTGTTATGACAGCCGACAATACTTTTTCATGATTCAAATGTCTATAATCATTAATATATAGTCTCTTTCTGTATATATATATATATACTATCACAGTAGACTCATCTGCCAGCTCTATGGCCACAATACCAACTTGAGGCAAGCTGTTTAGAAATTTGTATGTTTGACTGTACGGCCTTGTGACCATAGAAACCACCTATACGTTACAGTAGCATTGTTAGCTAGCTAGAATAGGCAATGAATGAATTGTAATCTATATGAGGGGTTGGTTTAAAGAGTGGTCCAGTCAGAAAGACAGAATACACGATCCAGTCCGGTCAGGGGCTGGTAGAAACAGTCCAACCAACCTTTTCTGCCTTTGGATGCAGCCACTGACAGGAAGATAAAGAAGACAAGCAGTCTGCTACCAAACTGATGTGTTGTCGTATATCTTGACATTAAACGCACCGTTAGGTTTCATTGTACTGTATATTCATGGAAGTAATAGTCTAAGAATAAGATGAAAGCGTTGACGACGATGATGATGAACAGAACAAAAGAGGAACCAACATGCAGCAGCAATTTTGGAAATGGGGTATTAAGGTAGATCCAGTGTATTATTACTACCTAATTAGTCAAAACATCCAATTACAGTTTATGAATAATGCACTGATTACACTCAAAAAGGTATACATTTTGTGTATATTTTGTTATGTCATAAGATTGGAGCGGTTCCACCCCATGACTAGACTGGATGGCTTATTCTGCTGTTAGGACTGAGCCGCTCTTTCCACCAAGTCATTTTGCAAGTCATTATAATCATCAGTATGGGATGTGTATCTGACAAAAATACTTTGATACAGTTTACTTGGCAGTCTTGTTGAAATGTGCCTGACCCTGCTTCTTGTCTATCAGATGAGGCGAGACTTGCTCCATTGGGACCAGGCTCTCCAGTTGGCCAAACGCCTAGCACCTGACCAGATTCCCTACATCTCCAAGGAATATGCACAGCAGCTGGAATTCACGTGAGCAGGCAGCTTCTTCAGTCTGGCCTTCCATTGACTTTTGAAAACACAAATTTAATGTTGGGCAGTCACATATTCCAGACTTGACTCTGTCCATTGTTCATCTGCCAATTATTCAACATTGACAGACTAGTGTATGTTTCATACATATTAATTTAAGACATGCTCAAGCTATGTAGTTTGTAGGTTGTCACTTCAATGATAATTTCAATGTTGGTATGGAATTATTTTTATAGATAGGAATTAACGGAGAGTGCTGTAACTTGGGGCATAAATTTATGAGTTCGGCATGGCATTGCACAAGTATCAGTTGTCTGAAAAGTGTTGCGTTTTGACAAGTGATAAATGAGAGTGGTGGTGTTTGAGGACTTGCCATTGTGGAGTTGATTTGACATCATCTGTGCAGAATTTGCACCATTGATCTCAGTTGGTAAAACCAGAAAAATGTTGTTATGAATATAACATTCCATATTGTTCCATTCTAACAAAAAACAAAACTTCTACTCCCACCGTAAACAAAAAATTAGAATTAAAAGTATTGTGTCATATTTTTGCAGTCCAAATGAGTTGATTGGGTGATCCTGGTTGTGAATAGATAACCATGTTATCCAGTGATTTTCCAACCTGATGAAATTATTCCCGGCTGAGTATTGTCCTTCTTCAGATGCATGAATAGTGTGTATCTATGCTGTAGCAGCTGGACTGTTCATGGCCATTTCCAATTTCTACTCCCACCGTACAGCAGTACTGCAGATGAACCACATCCATTGTGTTCATCTATTTGCAGCTATGTCCAAATGACTTCAGTAAAAATGATGAGATTTCAGCCTTGTCAATGTCTTGATATTTTTCAGAGGTGATTACAGCAATGCATTGGCCCATTATGAAAAAGGCATCACACGAATACCAGAGGTGAGTGCCTTACATTAGGCTACATTCCAAGACAGCAAATTTGTAATGTACTGGAAAAGCAACATCAGGATGTGGCTCAAAACAGCTGTACAAGACATTAGGTGGACTAGCTATTATAATATAAGTGTTGAAACAGATGGGGAATCACAAGGGAGTTCTTAAGATTGGAAGAACTGGGTCACAAAGCTACAAACAACTACTACATAAAAAGATTTTCAGAGGGTCAAGATTTAGAAATTTTCTGGAGGAGCATGCACCCACATTAGTTATACCCTTGGGCCATTCGCGATGCTGCAAATTCCATGGGAATATACATCAATTTACCATTGAGCTTTGTCAATCCTCCTGAAGTTACCATTGAATGTTGCCGACAATGCTGAATTTACCATAAAGTGTTGCCAGGAACCCCCATGTAGACCCTCTTTTCAGACTGGACAGGTGTTTCCACTGTCTAGACCAGTCCAGGTTTTTCCGCCAACCCCAAAATAAAACTTGGTGTTGTCTAACAGCTGCCATGTTCTTACAGTATCGTGACCACGATGAGGCCTGTGCTGCTGGTATTGCCAGGATGTCTATCAGAATGGGAGACATTAGAAAGTGAGTATCTATTTACCAATGATGTACATGTATTCCCAGACTAAATCAATGTTTGACGAAATAATACAAGATTCCTTGCTTGATTCTGCTGTGACTATGACCAGAGTGGGTGTATGAAATTCAACTGTACACAGACAAAACGTTAATTTGAATGGATTCTCCTGTTATTTCTACTGATGGCAATATAGGAAATACATAACTTGAGTCCTAGGTTAAGACAGTGTAACATTGAATTTGAGTTAGTGAAGTTTGACATCACTTGCCTCATTCATATAACAAATAATATTTTGGAAAATACTGGTTCAATGTTCAACATTAGTGAGAAATGCATAAACACAGGCATATCTAGAATGTGAACTTGGTGTACCTCATAATTAAATCCCAGTTTCTGGTTCCCAGAGCTGTATGATCATGAACATGTCCATCACATAAAGATGACAAATTGTTCTATGTACCTAACAGATCTGGAGAAGTACTGCAGCTGAGAATGCTAACATGTGTTTAGCCAATTGTGTCAGTTTTTAATCGTTCACCTTGACACTTCCACAGAGGGGTCAGTCTGGCCATGAAGATGCCCAGTAGGACACTTAAGAAGGACTGTGCTTCCATTTTGGAAAATATGAAGGTATAGTACATGTAACTGAATAAGTTATATCAACGACCTGTCCAATGGGTAAAGGGGGTTGAGTGTTAGGGTAACCGTTGTCTCTGAAACTGGGGATATTTGTGTAACTCTTGGCGTGAAACTGAAAGGTAAACTTTTCATGTCATGTTTTTTGGCCTTTTTCAGCCCATGGTGAAAAACTGATATAATTGCAGTATTCTCAATGAACTGTAAACCTGGGTCTCAGGGGGCAACCCGTTAGAACCCGTTTGGAACTTTAGAATCCCTTTAGAACTGTTTGGAACTTTAGAATCACTCATTCCACGGCCCCATGTCAATGACCGTAGGGAACAGGCCGCTTGGAACACCTAACAATGTTCGAAATGGGGTCAATGACCTCAACTTTGGAACACGCGACTGGGCAGTTTAGGTTGCTTTGCGCTCGGATATACTAAGGACATTATGATGTTGCTACTTGGATGTTTTGTTGATTTTGATGTTTACATTCACAGAAGTAAACACATTCTTAAGTGTTCCCATCGTCGATATGAGTTTACACTAAGTCTTGATATACCGCCAACCCGGTGTCATTTTTGACACGCGTCCTGGAACACCGGATTTGGGGTCATCCGCAATCATAACCAGTGCCGTCATTTTTTCATTTTCGCCGTTTTCTTGAGACCCAATCATACATGCAACCCATGCAGCATGGTAGGTAGCATGGATCTTGGAATCATGGAACATGCATCCATGCTTCTATAGTATGTAAACTTGACCTGTGGTCTTGACCTTTCAGATCATAGTTACGTTATTGTTATATAACAAAGTGGTCAAAAAAAGATTGATTTGTGTTAAAAAATGACAGTATTTTATTGTTAGTTAAGTTAAAATCCCCCCACACCATAAGGTGTATAGGGCGGTGCCCATCTCTGTTTCATAGCCCTGGGCCACACTGAGGTGCAATCACTGCAGCAGGGGGCTAGTCCACTGGCAGTGGAGTGTGTTTAACTTTCATTATATTACTGTTTCACTGTTACTGTACCATTTTTATAAAGTCTTTGGTATGACTCAATGTGCCTCTTGTCCAGAGGCGTCCTACCCTGGGACTTGAACCCCAGTCCTTCTGGTCCAAGTAAGTTGAACCAGATGTGGCTAGTAACAGAAGCGCAGACCACTACACCACAGGGACACCCCCTTTATTTTATTGTATGCCCAAAATAATGTACAAAATCACACTCACTCACTCACTATCCGGTTTATCGTCTTCTTTTCCCCATCATCTTGGGGTTTGACATGCTTGCATGCTGATGGTCATAATTGCAGTAATCGAGTAACGAGTGTAAGTTTTGCCAACGAGGTTTAAGTGCAGTATGTGCTAAGATCGTAAGGTGTCGCTTTTGATAAGGGATGTAGAACATCACGATATTACTTGTGATCCATGGATCTTGGAAGGATCTTGGAAGGTGGTATACATTGCATTCATGTTTGTATATGTCATATAGAATACTACACGGGGTATTCCGTATCACCTGATGTACCAGCCCAACCACGGGTAGGATTGCCCGACGGCCGTAGGCTGGAGGGCGATCCAACCCGCGGGAGGGCTGGGACCGAGGGTTATGCGGAATACACCGTGTTGTATTTTATCATGTCATACCCACCTGAGAAAACACACATTTCAATGAGGAATGCGCCAGAAGTTGAGGGAGTTTTGTGTCCTCCAACTGTAACAAGATTGATTCCAACCCCCGAATCCGGTATTCGAATTTTCGACGGCGGCGCAGCCGGCGCGCTCGAAATGCATTCAAAATATTCTATGGAAACCCGACTGTGATACAACTTAGAACCTTGTGTGATACGGATAATTACCACACGGTCTGGAACACCCGTATCAGGCCCAGGTACATAAATGGCCATATTACATCTAACGTTGAGTAACATAAATATGCCATTTTTCCGATAATGGTTGACTGAAATCAATCTGGCAGAACAATAAACCATCCTTTTTTTCTATTATTCTGTCAGTATCATGCTGTACTATCTTTGCACTAATCATATATATGGTAGATTTTGTCTCCAGTCGTGCTGACACCATAATATTTCAACTTAAAACTACCGTCCGCCGCACGCACAATGACGGTGTTGTCGGACAGGTGTGAACATTATTTCGGGATAGAAGATTCGTCTTGAATATCTTACCGCTAATTACATTTTATACAGCAGCTATTCGTTCCATCCTTGCCTTGAGAAGAGTGCTATGGATATAGACGTGTCCAAGTAAAAAAAATACACGAAAAAAACGGCCCTACCACTCACATCAGGCCTTCGGTAACATCCCGTTTGTTGAGTCGGTAGAACGTCACTCAAAGTCGATCCCCACCGTCATGGCAACTTGTACATTATTCATGGGAAGTTAGCTGGATGCTGTAGCAATAGTTATACTACTATGTCCACGTGTTCTGTTGTGTTAGGAGCAAACTTTGAGGAAAATATCGTCCTCAGTCCACTATCACAAGCAAACATTTAGACAAAAAAGTGTTCCTCACAAACCTTTGTCATCTGCTTGACAACAGGATTCTGGGTAATGATATGGCGGCGGGAAAATACACATGCCGTAGGTTGTAGCAACAAAGAGGAGTTTTGATGATTGATCACACTTAGAATCCAGTTGCAGGTCAGCAAAAGAGATTGTAATAAGTTGTCTTGTCAATAATTGTGTTTAGCAGGAAACGGATGTGACATTTATCTTATAAACCAGCGAACAACAGTGTAGTGTGATTCTCCCACGAAGCCCCCAGACTCTGTCAATAAGGGACGGAGAGTTTTTGACGTCGCCAACTTCTAATACGTGGTTATCGAAGCTTTTCAGCCAGTGTTCTGAATACGTGAGTCTATTCGGTTTGCATTGCTGGCGTTATAACTGATTTTGCATCTAGCACATACATGTATCCCTAGAATACACCGTTTCTAAAAATGGCGAATTTAAGTACCCCGCGAATTTATGTTACCCAACGTTATAGCACAAAATTGCACAAGAAGAAACTGGTTTTGTCAAAAAAATGAAAAAAAAATGAAACAAGAGCTTTTAAAAAAAGCTGCCGTTTCGGCTACGTTTATGAGTGTGAATTGTCTTTTCCCTTTACTTGAAGTAAAATCTGCCAGAGGAAGTCACTCAAGGGCTGTTCAGTCTATAAGAAAAATTGTCATTTTGGGAAATGAGTACTGTTTTAATAGAGAAAGGCAGATTGGGGAAAGCAATTTTGAAGTTACGTCACTTAACTTAAGTGCTTTTGAAAAAGCTGGTCTTGGCCTACAACTTGTACTTATTTGTAAAATGTATAATAGGCTCATTATAAAAGCTATCAATGTAATTATGTACATGGCACGCAATAAAACATAAAATTTGAAAAAGCACCATTGAATCATCAGCACTATGGTAATTAAGTGAAATAGAAGTTCATAACAGCTAAGGTTCTATCTAAAATGACTACCAAATGTCAAACAAATCAACAGCTACCTCATCCGTATTATTCTGGTTTCCGCATTTACAACATTTCTTCCTTATTTTCCTGGGTAATTTTGCTAAAATTCATGAAAATTCCCATAGTTTTGTGCCGAGGGGCGCCACTTTCCACGTCCGTGTTGTCTGAATGAAGTCGATACTGAACAATGGAGCATTTGCTACTGTAACAAAGAATTGCTGTTTTGCAAACAACATCAAGAGCCTCTGTTTACATCGGGGATAGAAGTTTAGTGGCGAGTGTTTTGCAAGAATCATCTTACCGCGCATAGGAGCCGCTGCACGTTATTTTCCATTACAATGAACAGAAAAATTCGAATGCCGGGTTTGGAATCTATGAAGTCCTGTTCATAAGACAAAGGCCTTGTATATATTAAATGAATATTTAAAAATAACAAATATAAAATATTTCTTTATTTATTAATGAAAAAAAATGATATTCATAAATATGATATTGATAGATTAATATAATATCAATATATATTTTTGATATTCAATATCTAAAAAGAAAAAAAAAATCCATGCAGGGACACGAACCCGTATCTTCTGGGTCCGAAGTGCTTCGCGTTGCCAGATCGGCCAAGCTGCGGTACGTAACTAGTAACTCTGGACGTAATGCTATAACCTCACTATATGGTATCATTTATGCCGATTTTTGGTCGTTTTCTTGACGAAATCATTTTTTTTCTTCTGCAATCTTGTGGAATAGATGTAATATGGTCATTTTTCAGGATATCAAAGTCCGAAACCACAATGCAATGATATTTCCGAACAGTTGTAGCAGTTACATGCGGTCGCCCTCCTGTGTCACATGCAAATCTAGCCTGCCTGCCTTTTCGTGCTCTCTTGCCATATAAGGCAACGGCTATACAAGGATTTGGGAACGTATTGCCATATAAGGTCTTATTGTGTGCGACACAGTGTTGAACCAAGGAACCTCCTTGGTTGAACCAAGCTTCCTTCCTTGAAGGTAAAAGCCAGGACAATGCGTTCCGGCGCGCATGCGCCGAAACGCAAAAAATTGTACCATGCAGAGAGATTTAAAGGGCATAAGACACCAAAATACAACATTTTCTTATTCTCTAAAATGGGAATAGCATCATTGAAGGAATATAAACGTTTTAAACAAACACACACCCTTCTTATTATGTTATCTAACATTGAACCATCAGAAAACATACTTCCATGAATCCAGCTCTTTATTCTTATCTGATCTTCTCACCAGGTGATTACATTAATCAGTGACTAATGCCTGCTCATGACGTCACAATGAACACGGCAGCCGGTTTGGAACTTTACACAATGGCTTGCGAAAAACATTATTTAATGAGCAAACAGTGCTTAATTATCGTGATAATAGTTAGTTAAAGGACATAACAATATATATTTCGTTTTCTTGTAAAAGTTACGTTCCTTCCGAGCCGTTGTGCAAAGTTCCAAATCGGCTGCCATGTTCGTTGTGACGTCATGAGCAGGTACAGTAGAATCCGCTTAACTGCACCACCCATTTGTCAGAGTTTTTGGTGCAATTATCCGGCTGGTGCAATTATGCGAAATTCCCAGCTGAACCGCACGACCATGTTTTTTTCTCTTCACAGCCCCAGAGTCGAGACTTACTTGAATTTAGTAGCTAACGTAACAGTTCTTGCGCTACCATACCTCATAGAACCAGCAAAATATTGAGTTCACAGTTCCAGTTTGATAAGTGACAGATCATTCTCCTTATAGCAGAGCCGAACCCGCGTACACCTCGTTCCGGCGAATGCAGGAAGTTTCTACGACGCGGATTCAACTCTGCCATCACGTCAGCACAGCACCTGATTTAATATCAAAAGCGACGGCTATGTCCACCTACGCGTCTATAGCCATTGCCGAGTCGCTGTTTGGTTTCCGACTGAATGTGACGTAAAGACGCCG
The DNA here is from genome assembly GCF_035083965.1 of Branchiostoma lanceolatum. NCBI lineage: Eukaryota > Metazoa > Chordata > Leptocardii > Amphioxiformes > Branchiostomatidae > Branchiostoma > Branchiostoma lanceolatum. The sequence goes on from NC_089740.1 coordinate 978,870, forward strand.
GTCTTTTATTATTGCAGCAGTATGTGATAATAGCGATGCCGCGACGCGAAATCAAATTCCCGCGAACTTGAATGCATTCACAGTAGGGGTGGATACCGGTTCGGCTTAATAAGGTCCAAGTCCAGGTTTAGGTCCAGAGATTTAGGTTCAGGTCCGGACCTGAACCTGGACCTGATCCTGTCTAGTTGACATGTTTTGTTTTATTAAACCAATATCAAGCATGGAGAATTAATTAAGACTGACATGCATAACTAAAAGTTTCTTGGTTAGAAAACTTTCAAGACAAACCAGTATTTGATATTTGAATGTTGCACTTACTTCAAATGCCTTTTTTCAGAAAGGAGACTCAAAACACTTTTCATCAAACAAAATAGAAAAATATATTGGTTAATTGGTACTTTGTTCAGGTTTTCTTGGACTCGGTTCTTGGATGTTATACAGGTCCGAATCAGGTCCAGTGAACCGGTATCCACCCCTAATTCACAGTAATTAGCCAGTGTACAGGTAGAGAGACCAATCTTTATTGAGTACAGCATGCTGTCTGACAAAGCGTAATGCCGCCGTTGGTAGGCGTGCGTGTCTTAATGCCGACCCATCCCGTGACCCGCCCGGGACCTCCCATATGATTCCTATCAACATAACTGTCAATGGAGACCGCCTTCTTTTGTTACTAAAACAGTTTTTTAAAAACATATTGGCGGTATTGTGCCTTTACACCGGCAGGTATCGGCTCAATTGTACGACGTTTGCCGATTTTTAGAGCACCTTTTTAGTTAACTTGTCAAGGATTTTTAAAAACATTGGTGCAGTTATCCGGCATTGGTGACAATGTGCGGTACAGATATGCGGAGTCACTAACAATGCAGTGAATGGGAACCGGTTTGGGATTCTGGGATTCGATGCAATTAAATGGAGTGTGCGTTTATCTGAGGTGCAATTAAGTGGCTTCGTCTGTACTAGTAAGTCACTGATTAATGTAATTACCTGGTGGGAAGAATCAAAAGCTGGAGGTATAATGTTTTCATGGTTCGATTTTCAATAACATCTGAAATGTGAATATGTTGTGAAAATTTCTATGTTATTAAACAATATTATAGTATTATGTTTTATGTATTTTCAGGAAATTCTTAATGTTGATGTCATTGGTGTCTTATGCCCTTTAAACTTTATATATCTTTAAAAATCGCTGCCAGGATGGACAGCCAAACTAGCTCAATCAGTTCGAATCCGTGAGGGAAAGCATTTTCTTTTTTTTTTCTTTTTGAAATTTTTAAACATCTGTTTGATGTATACAACGCCTTTGTATTATGGATTAAGGGCAAGGATGATGGATTAAGGGTTATGCTGTGGGATTAAAGTTTATGTTAACGGATCAAGGGCTAGGATGACAGATTAAGAATATACATCACATCCTGTTATGATATACTCCTCAACTAACCACCTGTATAAATAATCATTGATTGAGGTGAAAATGGCAGCTTTTTGCAGGAGCACTTGTTTCTCTGGGTGCCATGTATGATAAGAAAAAAAAGAACTACTTTTTCACAAATACAAACCATTTTTCTACACAATAAATCTATGCTGACATTTTGCTGTGGATGGGTGAATATGTAGCAAATCTAGCTACCGGCGTCATTGTTGGCGATCTTGAATGTTACAATCGGCAGTGATTGTTGATAGACAGCAAAATGTTGACATTTTTTTGCAGCTCCAGTCAGTAGCAGTTTTCAGAAGCTCCACTTGATCAGCTTGACAATGAGTCAACTTAAAATGACACCGGGTTGCTGGTATTGCAAGGTGTAAACTCATACCGACGATGACGTACCCGTAAAAGTTTCACTGACTGGGCGGCAACTGTGGTAACGTTATACATAGTATGGATGCACAAATATGGTAACGTCATGAGGTGCCATAAGTTGCACTTGGGTGTCCACTGACTTCAAATATCTGCAGAGCAGAGCGATGTTCATTTTCATCAAGGCCATTTGAATATCTGATCATCTCCTATTTTTGCCATGCGACCCCCATGGCATAATGCCCGATATTAGATTGCCCGGGCACATCCTTGGACATTTATATCTGCCAGACACGCCAGCCCGGCATGTACACTTTCTTCTGTGGGCCCAAGGTACAAAATGTTGTTCGGTTGCAAAATGATACAATGTAATTTAATATTTAACAGTGCAAACGATGTGGTAAAACAATATAAAGTTTTCCTTTAAAAGTTTATGTTTTGTAATGGACATGAATCGTTAAAAATGTCTCGCTTGTACAACACTGGGATATGTCGCAATGCATGACTGTTATGATCTATCATACCGCAGCAGGGGCATGGTATTGGTAGTTCACTTCCGAAAAGCCGTTCCACATGCATATATTTTGGCATTTCCGCCGGCATCCGTGCATATATGCCCTATCAGATTCCCATAAATGGCCATATTACATTATATTACCACAAAATTACACAAAAAGGAACTGATTTTGTTAAGAAAATGGACAAAAAGGTGACCAAAATATGGTGCCGTGTAGTGAGATTTAAACGTTACGCCACCCTATGTTAGTGTTATAGTTGGTACGGTCCTATGACCTATGATGTAACGAGGTCACCCGGCCTCGTGTGGTTGTTCGCGTCATGGGTTCCCGTGATGGTTGTTGAGTAAACCCCTTTGCTCCGTACTCTCGCGCTTCGTTGTGTCTTTGAGTCGTCGAGTCGCTGTTACATAGATGACGTTAGGTATCTTTAAAAATCATGTCAAGTTTGGATACCGCGCAACCCTGTGAAAAAAAACGCGTTGAAAGACGTCCGAAGAATGCAACCCTCAGTGAAGAAGGAGCAATGGCGGGGAAGGAAAACAACATCCGGGACCTGGCGTTCCAACAACAACAACTTCAACCAAAACCCCAGCCCTCAACAAGATCCTGACAGGCGCTGGAGAACCCAAGATCTCCCCCGACGCCCGAAGAACCAAGAACCTAAAAGGGACAAGAAGATCTGCCCGATTTGTGAACAAGCGGGACGGCAAGTTTTCGATCACTTCCTCAGTGCGTGTCCGTACTTGCCCGACGAGGACAAAGAGAGGAGTTTTGCGCGCCACGTGGGCGCCCCTCCCCAGCAAGAATCCGGACGCGGAGTGAAAGCAAGTGCTTCACCGAACCTTGAAGCCTTCCACAAGGGAGCGGCGGTCAAGATACTCCTGGATTCGGGGGCAGAGTCGAGCATGATTCGTGCCGATGAAGCGCGGCGCTTGGGGTTGTGCATTACTCCCAACAACACAGATCTTACTCCAATCCAAGCAGATGGGCGGCGACTTTCTGCCGTAGGTGAGTGCTGTACTACGTTCTACAAGAAGAAAGTAGCCCTTCAGTTTGATGCGATCGTAGTGGACGACCTCGTCGATCCGATTATAGCCGGAAGCCCCTTCCTTGAGTCCAACGGTTTAATGATAAACTTCAGTAAGCATTATATTCACCTTCCTGATGGATCCATCTTTGATTATTCTACATCTACCATACAAGCCCAGCCACGTATACATAGCATTTCGTACAGCAAAAATCGTACGCAACACAACCTAGCACGCTCTAGAAGGGCAGCTAACAGTTCCAGTGTACAAGTTCAAGTGCCCAAGGTCATGCACCTGCCACATACCACTCCTGTAGTTGATGTTGCGACTAACTCTGCTGTGACTGAACAACAAACAAACACAAGGTCACTGGTCCACACCCTAGAGCACCTGTCATCAGCAGACGCTGACACACTACCGGTGAAGGAAAAGCACCTGTCATCAGTACCAGAAAAGGCTGACACACCCCAGTTGCAGGAAGAACACCTGTCCCCTTCTGCAGAGGCTGACATACCACTGGTGAAGGAAAAGCACCTGTCATCATCAGCAGAAGCTGATACACCTCACGTGACAGAGGAGCACCTGTCACTACCAGCAGAAGCTGATGCTCCACACGTGATGGAAGAACAGCTGTCACCACCAGTAGAAGCTGATACACCACACGTGACGAAAGAGCACCTGTCATCGTCAGCAGAAGCTGATACACCACACGTGACAGAGAAGCACCTGTCATTACCAGCAGCAGCTGATACACCACATGTGACGGAAGAGCACCTGTCACCACCAGCAGAAGCTGATACACCACATGTGACGAAAGAGCACCTGTCATCATCAGCAGAAGCTGATACTTCACATGTGACAGAGGAGCACCTGTCATTACCAGCAGAAGCTGATACACCACACGTGAAGGAAGAGCACCTGCCATTACCAGCAGAAGCTGAGATACCACAGGTGAGAGCAGATCACCTGCCATCAACAGCAGAAGCTGACACACCACAAGTGAAAGAAGGGAACCTGACTTCACCAGCAGAAGCTGATACATCATGCCTGAAAGAACAACACCTGTCATTACCAGCAGAAGCTGAGACACCACAGGTGGGAGAAGAACACCTGACTTCACTAGCAGAGGCTGATACTTCACACGTGAAAGAAGAACACCTGACTTCACCAGCAGACGCTGATACTTCACACGTGAAAGAAGAACACCTGACTTCACCAGCAGACGCTGATACTTCACACGTGAAAGAAGACCACCTGACTTCACCAGCAGAGGCTGATACCTCACACGTGAAAGAAGAACACCTGACTTCACTAGCAGAAGCTGATCCTTCACACGTGAAAGAAGAAAGCCTGACTTCACTAGCAGAGGCTGATACTTCACACGTGAAAGAAGAACACCTGACGTCACTAGCAGAAGCTGATACTTCACACGTGAAAGAAGGGACCCTGTCATCACCAGCAGAAGCTGATACTTCACACGTGAAAGAAGAACACCTAACTTCACCAGCAGATGCTGATACTTCACACGTGAAAGAAAAACACCTAACTTCACCAGCAGAGGCTGATACTTCACACGTGAAAGAAGGGACCCTGTCATCACCAACAGAAGCTGATACTTCACACGTGAAAGAAGAACACCTGTCACCACCAGCAGATGCTGATATTTCACACGTGAAAGAAAAACACCTGACTTCACCAGCAGAGGCTGATACCTCACACGTGAAAGAAGAACACCTGACTTCACTAGCAGAAGCTGATCCTTCACACGTGAAAGAAGAACACCTGACTTCAACAGCAGGCGCTGATACGTCACATGTGAAAGAAGAACACGTGACTTCACCAGCAGGCGCTGATACCTCACACGTAAAAGAAGAACACCTGACTTCAGCAGCAGGCGCTGATACTTCACACGTGAAAGAAAAACACCTGACTTCACCAGCAGGCGCTGATACCTCACACGTAAAAGAAGAACACCTGACTTCACCAGCAGGCGCTGATACCTCACACGTAAAAGAAGAACACCTGACTTCAGCAGCAGGCGCTGATACTTCACACGTGAAAGAAAAACACCTGACTTCACCAGCAGGCGCTGATACCTCACACGTAAAAGAAGAACACCTGACTTCACCAGCAGACGCTGATACTTCACACGTGAAAGAAAAACACCTGACTTCACCAGCAGGCGCTGATACCTCACACGTGAAAGAAGAACACCTGACTTCACCAGCAGACGCTGATACCTCACACGTGGAAGAAGAACACCTGACTTCAGCAGCAGAAGCTGACACCACACGGGTGAAGAGACATCCCAAGTTAGTATCACCTTCAGCAGAAGCTGACACCCCAACCGACACACCGCAGGTGAAGGAAGAATGCCAGAGCCCACCTGACCGTCTTCCTCCTGTTCCACCTGACCCTCCTCCACCAGCTCCTGACACCCCAGCAGTTAGACCCCCACCTGAACCACCCCCATCTGTTCAACACCCACAGAACTTTATGCCATAAGGAACTGAAAGTATAACAGAACAAGTCACACACCTATCTCCTAAGTCAAAATAGAACAAAACAGTCTCTACATGTGCAGCATATATATGTCCAAAGGTACGAAATTGATTTGATTTGCAGTTTGACAGAGTTCATATTAACAGAAGAATCCTTGAGTTAGTTACAAAGAAAGATAAGAAGGAATACATACAAGACCAGTAGCGAGTTATGGTATTACCTGTATTGAGAAAGATGTTACATTACCGACATTATGTTATGTTACCGTAGTTACAATAATTTTCCAGTTACTTATCAAAAAGAAGACAGAACAAGTCAAATCTAGATGCAGAAAGTTTCTTGTCAGCATAGTTTTATTTGTAGAGAAGTAGGCGGTGGGAAGTTTGTTTATTTTATAAGTTTAACACCAGTCATTTTGGAAATATCCATTTTACAAACTGAAGAAGAAATATGTGAATCATGCTAACAGATATTGGTTAATGGAAGAACACTGATTCATTATTACAGTATTACAGAATTATTAATAGCATGTTACTAGGACCTATTACTGTTATTTTAGTTACAATTCTATTATGTATCTTCATAACTCGAGTTATTTTAGTTTATTGAAAACGAGGGAAGAAGGAAATTTAGGAAGACACTAAGAGAGAAAGTAGGAAGGAGGAAAAGAGATCACGCCACCCTATGTTAGTGTTATAGTTGGTACGGTCCTATGACCTATGATGTAACGAGGTCACCCGGCCTCGTGTGGTTGTTCGCGTCATGGGTTCCCGTGATGGTTGTTGAGTAAACCCCTTTGCTCCGTACTCTCGCGCTTCGTTGTGTCTTTGAGTCGTCGAGTCGCTGTTACATAGATGACGTTAGGTATCTTTAAAAATCATGTCAGGACAATCAAGTCCCAGTTGGTAAGCACGTAGAGTATGTAGGCTTGGTGGGGACTGGAAGGTCCCCAGTTTGAACCCGAGTACGTCAAACCTTTTTCCTTTTCTTTTTCTGTTTTTTTTCAACTTTTTATATAAGGAGGAAATGTATTGTTTTTGCTGGCGTGTTCTTCATCTTTTTCTTCTTCTTTTGCATAATTTATGCAGGAACTTGTATTTCCCTTACGATAAATGCTACAGATGTCATATTTGATTTGCAGGGGCCTTTAGGAAAGGTGAATGCACCACATACATTATGCTAATGATACCTCATTGGCATGTTTTATGCAGAAAATTTCATTTCTTCCAAATGCGCCCCAGTCAGCTTTTTTAAAAAGCTTTCTTGAAGCTGACTTTGAAAACAGTTTATTTCATACCAAACTTCACAAAACTGAATAAAACTTAACACTGCTCTTTAACTGGGGTCTTACAGCAATTTAGTTTTTTTTACAAACTATACTTCAACCGTTTCATACCCACCACAATGAGGTTGCATGGCCAGCTTTCTTTAGAAGCTTTCTTGTTAGATCACATTTGTTGTAAACATCAAAGTTGTTGCAGAAATTTCTCATTGATTGTGCAAATAGTGTTCAAATTCAAAAAATGTGTGTCTGATAATGTTCACCTTTATCATAATGTTACATGTGTCATTAAGTTGGGACTGAGGGTCCCACCACTAATGCCGCAGGGTTTTCTAGGAAGAAGCCCCCCCTGGAGACTGTCATAGCGAAACAGGTCAAATCCTTACCATCGTTTTTACTGTGTAATACACGTTCCCTTGTAAATAAGCTTGACTTGTCCGACTGTATGACCGGCCATAATATTGATATTAGGTGTTGTGACAAAAACATGGTTTACGCCTAGCCATCCTGTAGAATGTACGAATATAGAAGGTTACACTCTCTTCTCCCGCTGCCGCTTAGGCAGCCGCGGCGGAGGCATCGCTATTTATGTACGTGAGAATATACCCGCCGAAATTATTGATTTTATAGTAACTCCTACTGAGCTTGAGTGCCTCTGGATTCTACTTAAACCACATTGGACACCAAGACACATTACAAACCTAGCTATCTGTGTTGTTTATATTATATACCCCCCAAATAGTCAGTACCAGGATATGTTAGGTGATCATCTTCTTAATAGTATTGACAAGATTAACACCAAACATCCGCACGGGGGAATATGCATCATGGGAGATTTTAACAGGTTCGAAATCTCGCCCGTTCTTCATGGAAGCAAGCTCAACCAAGTCGTCAAACACCCCACCAGAGGAGGGGCAGTACTCGACCTAATAATTACTAACTTAGAGTCATCCTACCAAAACCCACATATTGAAGAGCCCCTAGGTCAGAGCGATCATAACACTGTTTTGGTATCCCGTAGACCACAAACCCATCAACATTACATCTAAAGTGACTTTTCGGCAGATGAGAGATTCCAATATACGCTCTTTTGGACAATGGATTTCGGGCCCCCCATGGACTGAAGTCCTGGACGCCCCAGACACCCAAACTAAAGTTGACAATTTATACGATATTCTACAAGCTAAAATTGATCATCACTTCCCTAACAAAACGTTTACCAAACATAACAGTGACAAAGCATGGATGACCCCGCAGATCAAGTCTGACATTATTTTTATTTATTACTTCCTCAAAACGTACATAGGCAGGGAAATACACACATGATATACCCTGAATTGCGTAGGTTTGTTACAAAGAAACTTATACGTGCAGAATGTCAACAAACAAAAATACATAATATATTAACAAACACTAAGCATAGATCCGAACTCACAGGCTGATGGTAATGCTAGGAAATAGAGTCATTATAAAGTCTGACTGCAGTGTGGAGAAACGACTGTTTCAGTCTGTCAGTTCTTGCCTTGGGGAGAGTGAACGCGTTCTTGTTCCTCAGTTGCCTGCCAGTAACTGTGCGTCTTTGAGGAGGCACAAAATCATGCAGTGGATGTTCGGGACTTAACATGTCCTTAAAGAGCTTTACTGCAGCAGCTTCTCTCCGTTCCTTCAAGGAAGGTAGGTTGGGAACTGATCGCCTACCCCCGAGAGAGATGATACGGAGGGCCCGTTTCTGTACACGTTCTATGCTGTCCGATTGTTCTTTGCTACAACCTACCAGCAGAACGTGACCGTATTCAAGAACGCTACGAATAAGTGACAGGTAGATCTGAACGCACATCCCCTGTTTAGTCAGTAGTCTGAGATAGTGCAGCCTGCTCGATGCTTTTGAAACGAGGGATTGTACATGGTCGTGCCATGACAGCTTGCAGTCGAAGATGAACCCAAGGCCCTTTGCGACCCTTGAGAATGGTACAGGTTCACCGCCGAGCGAGAGTGACGGCAAAAGTGGAATATTTCTGCTGAAGCAAAATAACAGAGACTGACTTTTTTTGCCGTTTAGCAGCATGTCATTGCACTCCGCCCAGGAATCAAGCTGTAGCGCTTCCTCTCTCATCCTGTTATCCACGCGATCCTTCCCCAGGGAGATAGACCTGGACAAACCCACGTCGTCTGCGTAGCCGACATCAAGAGTGTCGCTGTAGACTACGTCTCGAGTACTCATGAACAGGAGGAAAAGGTAGGGTGACAGTACACCTCCCTGAGGTACCCCCGAAGTGAGTACTCTCCACTCGCTGACTTTACCGTTAGCAACCACTCTCTGGGTACGGCCCTGCAGATAGTTCTGTATCCAGGCTACCATGCGTGGATTGGTCACCACGTCGTTCAATCGTTGAAGGAGGATTGAATGGTTCACTCTGTCAAATGCTTTGCTCATGTCTGCGAACAAAGCAAGGACTGCTGCGTGACGTCTTGAGTCTAAGGCTGACAGCCACGTGTGTACCATCCTTATGGCCGCTAAGACAGTGGAAGAACCCTTCAGGTAAGCGTACTGGTTTCTAATGGCAGGTGTAATAGAGGGCAGTAGTCTTTTCAGAATACACCGTTCCATGAGCTTGGCCGCTACGGGTAAGAGGGACACGGGCCTCATCTCACTGGCGTTAGCTGCACCCTTAGATTTTGGCACAGGGACAACGTTTGCTGCCTTCCATATACTAGGAACAACACCCTCCTCATACGAAGCGTTAAACAGGTGGGTGATGACTGGCGCCAAGTCGTCAGCGTAATGCTTGAGAGTCCATGTTGGGAGATCATCAGGGCCGCTTGCCTTGTGAGGGTTTAAGTCCTTAAGAAGAGTCTTCACCTCACCGATCGAACACAAGTCAACGCATGGAGTCGGACACTGCAGGGGGAACAGGTGCAAAGACGTTCCAGGACACCACGCTGAGGCAAAGTACTGATTTAGAACCTCGGCCACCTCGTGGTCTGGTACGTCTTCAATAGTGGTACTATTAGATCTCTCTTGTGCTCTGCCAAGTTCACGGTTAACAGAGCCCCACCACTTACGTGGGTTTTCCTGTTTGAGGGTTTGTATGAAGTTTCTGTAGTGCCAGTTCTTGGCATGCCTGATGCTGGTTTGAACGTTGTTTCTGAAAGATTTCCACCGAGCAGACTTGCCAAGCCGCTTGAACTCCTCAGCCCTTTTCCTGATAGCGCGTTTGACGCCCTCAGTCATCCACTTCTTGTCACAGGCTTTTGTCGCCGACACTTTTACAGGAAGATGCTGAATTCACCAAGGTCATGGTCAAACTGTAGAAGGTCTTGACTTTCTCTTCGACCAAGGCTGCTTCATAAACAGGAGACCAGTCCGTCATGGCGAGGGACAGACCGAGATTCAACTTCGTTACTGTAGTTGCTACTCTTCGCATGACCTTGACTGGTTTACTTCTGGTCAGATGTTCTACACAAGGTGGCAAAAGTACAGAGGAGTGGTCGCTGGAACCGATGGGTGGAAGGGTACGGGGTTTACAGTAGTATTGAGCTAAGTTAGTTAGAATCAGGTCTAGTGTGGCCGAGCCCCGCGTGGCCTGAGTCACCACTTGCTTGAGATGAGGATGCACTGTGATGAGCTTCTGAATTGGTAGATTGTTGAAGTCGCCACACAACAACAGTCCAGCGTGTGGTTGTTTACGATATAAACAGTCGCAGGAGGTAATGAGATGATCAACCATCTTAGTAGCCCCCTCTTTTGTTATTGTTGCATGGAGGATGATACACAATACCCACAAAAAGAATCGGAACAGTTCTCGGCAGCCACTTTGGACGAGCCTGTAGCCACATAACCTCCACTCCGTCAATCTCGAGGTCGTACAGTCTTTTGACAGGTATGTCTTCGGCGATGTAAAGAGCCACACCCCCACCTTTACTATATAACCTATCCTTTCTGAACAGCCTAAAACCATCGATGGCTAAAACGTCATCAGGGATTTCAGGTACAGTCCATGTCTCAGTGATACATGCCAGTTGTGCAGAATGATAGGCCAGAGTAGCCTCTAACTCACATTTCTTACTAACAAGTGATCGTACATTAGACAAGAACAGGCATGGAAGGGTCCTAAAGTTCTGTCGTGTTGTCCTGCCATAAGTGGCGGGGACTGTTGTTATCTTACGAAGTACTCTATTGTTTACGACACATCTGCGACTTACATAGTCATTTGCATATACATCAAGTCTATTTGTAACCAGTGGTTTGATTCTACAATGTTTCTGTTTCCTAGCCAGCCCACCGCGGTTCCCTCTTATTCTTACATTTGAAATGTTTGCATAACACATGATTCAGATCTAGAAGGGTGGTATCTGCTTAGAAAGATCGTCAACAAATCATCTACAGATCGTCTACAGCTGCCGCTGATCCGGCGCTTAACTATTTACAATGAGCCTTCGTCAGACAAATACATTAGTCTAATTTGCATATAAATGCTGGCGCTTAGATCAATGCTGTTTAACCTAGATGACACAATACTACAATAGTTATCAGGACTTCAATAACATTCATATGCAATATTCACATTCAAAGAATAGATAGAACAATGGATAACTACAAACAGGTTCCAATGGTAAAAAACTGCATTTGCATCTGAGAAGCACCGCTCAGAACTGCCCCCCTCCCCAATCGGTCGCTAGTTGAAACGTAGAAGGTCCCGGCGTCAAAGGCATATAATACAGAAAACAATAATGACCACAGGGAACCAAACTTCTGTCTCAAAGAGCCGAAGGGCACGGACCTAATTGAGTTGTGCTTCTCAGCAGAAAGTATAAAAACTAATCTAACGTTAACGTGGAGGCATCAGAGGTCGTAAGTGTGGCGCCCTCCCCACTTAAGAAAGACATAAAAACAGGTGGGGTCTCTTACGGATAAATGACTCCTTGGACTAAAAATTTCAACAAAATCTTTCCTACAAAATATTCTATACTGTAAAAGCTATTGTTATATAATGTTAAGATGCATGGATGGTTACTTTTCGAACAGATATTCAACAGATTAAAAACCCTAACCACTCACACAGAAGAAAACATGGCAGCCACCTTCCTGACCCCTGACCCCATCTTGTAGTCTGCAATTAGAAGACGACAAAAAGCCTTTCAGTCAGGAAACATGGTCTTGTACAAAAACATCAGAAATCAGGTAATTCGTCTATGTTCAAAAGCTAAAAAACGCCATTATGTCTCCAGAGTTAAATCCCTAAAGAAAGATAACCCAGCTAAATGGCACCATAGTTTGCGTAAGATCCTAAATTCTGGTAGATCATCTGTTTCCATTCGTCTCCCAGATAACGCCCACTTACATGACGAAGACATTGCCGAGCTAGTCAATAGTCACTTCTCATCAATAGTGAACGAATTGCCCCGGTTAGATCTTGACTCCTTGCCCTCATACCTACCATCTCCTTCTAGGCCACCACGTATATTTCCATGGGAGGTCTACGAAACGTTAAGACGCCGTAACCCTAATAAAAGCAACGGCCCAGACAACTTGCCCCCTAGAATTGTCAAACAGTATGCGGCCGAACTTAGCGATGTCCTCACTCATATTTTCAACTCCTCCTTAGAGGAAGGCTACATTCCAAAACAATGGAAACAGGCAGTCATCACTCCGATTCCAAAAAAGTCGCCAGTCTCACTAGATAATCTACGGCCCATCTCTCTAACCTCAGTTCTCATCAAAGCATTTGAATCATTTGTCACAAAATGGGTTCTCCAGGACGTGGCCAATGTAATGGATCCTAACCAGTTTGGTTGTAGGAAAGGAATTTCCACCGTCCACTATTTAACTGCTATGGTGAACTTGATCCTCCTTGGTGCCGAAAGCCCTAAAAGTATCCAAACAATTCTCTTAACGGATTTTAGTAAAGCTTTCGACAGAATTAATCATACCACCCTAATAAATAAAATGCTACAATACGGCGTGTGCACTTCAATTTTGCCATGGCTCTGCAATTTTCTTAGCAACCGTTTACAGTGCGTCCGCTACAATGGTATAACCTCAAGTTGGAAAGATATTTTGTGCGGCGTCCCCCAGGGGACAAAATTAGGCCCTATCCTTTTTTTGATTTATATAAATGATGCCCTCAGTGAAGACGTTTTAGACCGTTATAAATTTGTCGACGATTTATCAGTTTGTGAAAGTAGAATGTTCTATCAACCCAGTCTTATACAAACATCCCTCGATTAATTGAATAGCTGGGCCTCAAAAAATGACATGATACTTCACAGTGAAAAATGCAAGTTATTGATGATTTCGTTTATGAGAGACTGCCCCCTACCCCCCGAAATTTCACTAAATAATACGTCCCTGGAATACACTGAAACAGCACGCATATTTGGCCTATGGTTCTCTTATGACCTAAGTTGGGGCAAACATGTTGACATCATTACACAAAAGGCAAGCTCACGACTTTTTTGGCTTTATATAAGAAATTAAAACGTTTTGGACTACCCATACAAGATCTCCTTGAATTTTACCAAGGGTACATTCGGCCCACTTGAGAATACGCCGCACCAGTCTGGAGCCCTAGTATCACTGCACAACAATCCATGAAGGTCAAGCGAATACAAAAACGAGCCCTGAGAATTATCCTCGGCCCCCAATATATATGTTATAACGAAGCCCTAACACTTTTATGTCTCCCCTCCTTGGAAAACAGGAGGAAAAACCTTAGCCTTCGGTTTGCCAAATCTTTACTTCGAAATCCTACCTTCAGGAGTTGGTTACCCCCAACCCGATCGGACATCCACGCTAGAAATCTAAAAGGCGCCCACCAACTTTGTATCCCTTTGGCAAAAACAAATCGCTATAAAAACAGTCCCATTCCATACTTTACTCATCTATTGAATACATACACCTGATAGAATCTCCCGACGTTGATTTATTTAGTTTACAGTTTGATGATAGACATTGTTTCTTCTTTTATCATTTGTACAATAAGAATTTCTGTATTTGGTTTCTAATTCTTTTTCTTGTCTCTAGATTTTGAATAGTACTAGTTGTTTAAATTTAAGTTAGATTTTGTTAAATGTAATACGCCTAATGTACGCAATTCAGCATCCTCTTCTGAGGACGCTGCCATGTACTTAAGCAATGAATGAATGATCGAATCAATAAACTTACTCTATAAGTAAAGACATATCAGATTTTAAGAGGCTTGAAAACTGGAAATATTCTATAGTTGCTGTAATCTTTATCAAATTGACACTTAATGCCACTGTTGGCCACATTTGCGTGCGGATTTCTTATCAAAGGTGCTCAAAAGCGGCACAAAAAGAAGCTACAATGTACATGGTGATCTTTTAGTTTCATGTGCCCAGACTGAGTGTAAATAGAACGCGATATCATAGCCCCGCCCACCTCCATCAAAATGTAGAAATGCAAAGTTAAAACATAATAATGCAAATATTTGATGGACGTGCATTCACTCTCTCATTAATCGGTCGAACGGCTAATTGTTATGGACAGTCAGGATCAGTCTATTAGGGCTTGGATTTTCTATCAGTTCTCATCACAACAACATCGTATCTTTGTTGTTTAATAATGTTGATATGTAATTATGGTATATTGTCATTGAAACTTCCTCTGTGTAGGAATGACTAGAAATTTGAGATTTTTCATTCAGGTTTCTAGCCTAATAAAATGCTCTAAGACTTGATGCCTTTAAGCTATCTACATTCCAAATATGCTGATGATTTGACAACCCCATCTTGATTTATAGTATTTTCTCTGTAATTAGGCAGACGAGGTTGGCATTTTCATAGTTGATATCTATTGATATTTCTCTCTTCCTCAGTCACATATGTCACATGTTTCACAGTCCTATCATGCAATGCGGCGGATATATAAACTTTCGTCATTAATTATGAAAATTAGATACTGATTTCCATGATAGATATTGAATTATGTAAATCATCACTCAAGTTACCTACATGCCAAAAATCATGACCATCCATAAAGCCCTTCTTGAATTATTCCCTTTCAAAGTCTGAAGCAAAAGCTGCGCCTGCAGTTCCAAATAAGCCGCTAGGGGGCCAAACCTACGTGTGTACGTAGGTTTTGCCCCCTACGTATGTATCATGTGTCTGTCTGTCAATATGGGCCGTCGTGCCTGAAATAAACAATAATAAAGTATACCACTTACTCTCTGTCCACAGAGGTATCTACTACTAAAAAATTAGGACCATAGCATGTCCATAACATGAGATATCAAAACAGGAATTTCTGCTGCAGTACCTTAACAAGTGGCTAGGGTGCCCCAAATCTAATCATTTAAAGGTCTCATCATGAGACCTACATATGTACCCACATACCAAATATCAAGACAATCCATCCAGGCCGTCTCGAGCTATGCAGCTAATCCACACATTCCACGTGCTACCAGACCAATATTAAGAATAGCACCATATAGTATGTTATACCGAACGCAAGATTCTTCATTTTTGTTCTTTCACATCTTCATCTTTGACTTTTGCATTGACTTTGGTATGCTAGGATATTAGTATCCGTTTTCCGAAATATTTTTATGCAATATACGGCATAGCCTGTGTGACCATCCTCTGTACTTGCTTACACCATGGAGGTAGTAAGCAAAAAGATAGAGCCAGCGGTTATTACAGAGGATTGTACCCTGGCCTGCTTTGTGTAACTTACAGTATGTTTGAAAACTTTTTTTTTGGGAATGGAGAAAAATTGACATGCGCGCAGATGTCATCTATATAATAATGAAATCCACATGGTCCAATTTGAGAAAACGAAGATACACATTTTTTGTATGTTGACGTCAGCTACTTTTAAAAGGTGCCACATTCAGCTTTTGTTTGATTAAAAAAAGAAACCTGATGAATTACATTGGGTTGAATTGCATACTTATATATAAGTAATACTGTAAATACAGAAATGTGCGTGGTGGTTTTATGTTTGCCGTTTTTGCGGTGAACTCATTACCACGAACTTCAAACCACCACGAAAAGCTGTTTCATTGTGTGACTGTGGAGCTACTATATTGTTTCAGACGCAAAGTTTTGAAAACCATTGGGAACACTCCATTTTCTCCCTACCGCGAAATTAAAACCATGCGAACTTAGATGCATTTACAGTACAATATGAAATATGATGATGACGAAATATGTCATACACGATGCTTCCACGTAACTTCTTGTTACAAATTCAGGATTTTATTCTGTTGTGTCGCTTGACTTTGACTTTATTAAAGAAAAGCCATTAGCGGTGTGCCCTAAGGCACATCACTAGTCTTCCTGGACTTCTTATCAATATACAGATAACAATATATATCAAAAATACATGTACAGTGGAGTACCACGACATGTCCGGACATGCACTCAGACGTTGTGCCCTTGGGAAAGGCACTTAACACACATTTCCCATGTCATAAGCCCAGCAGTAGGGTTTGGGTTGGCGTTAGGAAGGGCATCCAGCCGTAAAAACTCTTGCTACAAAGGACTTGCACTTGATGAGGAGTTCTGGGGCTCCCCCATCCATGTGCAAGCACGTCTAACCCCCAGATGATGGGGAACAAAAGACGTTAAATTGGATAGAGAGAGAGAGTAATGATGACAACATAATGAACATCCTTCCGATATGTAAATTAATTACTGGTAGTAGAATGTCATTAGAATTACTGTCCAGTTGTCGTGTTTACTGAAAATAATTGAAATTATAATTCAGAGTCCTACTTGAAAGTATACAATTTGCTTAAGATTAGAGGCACATCATTAATGGAATAAGATTATTTACAATACAATAATGAATGAAAGACCTTTATTGCACGTTTATGCTCTGATGAGCTAAGTACAGGTCATGATGACAAGCAGAAGAATAGCTACAGTGGTAACAGAAATTTGATATCTAACTACATCTAAATACTAATTAATACCGCTATGTACATGTTCAATTTCTTCTCGCTTCTTAAGGCAGTTGTAAGTGAATAAGCATACAGGGTTCATGAGATATGGCTTGTCTAGTTTCATAAGGAATACAAAGCTATCCAAATGACGAAAACTAGGAAACTTATCTTTTATAAAATCAAAGAGGATATTCCTGTCATAGTTATATAGCGTACAATCAACAACAAAATGACACTCATCCTCAATCTTACCTAAATCACAGTATTGGCAAGTTCTTTGCTCTAAAGGAATGCGGTAATGTCTACCCTTTTCAATGCGTAGTTTGTGTGAACTAATCCGGAGTTTTGTAATGGCTGTTCTGTGTCGAGTGTTTGAAATGTTTAGATATTCGGAATAGGTGTCTTTGAGTAATCTGTAAGTCCGTAATTTGTTATTATTACGCATCTCTGTTGTGAAAGACTGTAAATACATATCTTTAAAACGTTGGTGGATAGATGGGATAATTTGAGATGAATTCAACACAACAGATACGGGTGAATTCCAAACATAAGCAAAACCACATTCCTCGAGCGTCTTGCGGACTCCCGAAGCCCAGCATTTAGCCCCTGATGTATCTAAATCAAGTTGACACAAAAGGGCGTCCGCTGAAAGGCTGTCAGCTGGCACGTTCTGGCGTATTAGTGTTTTATAGCGTTCAGGCAAGCTTCTAATCTAAGGGGGTATCTCCCCAATTCCGCCATCACAGCAAGATTACATGCATGACACTTTACTTCACTTTAAAAGTTTGTGCAGAAAGGGTGGTCTGTTCTTCTACTGGGAGCTGATTCTATATTGAGACTGTCACAGCTATGTACAGAAAGGTCTTCTTCAAGGCATTTGTCCTAGGTTTGTCTAGCCAAGGGTTAATTAAGGTAGCTTGGAAGCAAACCACTGTGCTTAATATGCTGTTTGTTGAAAGAAAACAGTCTGCTCCTGAAACATACTGGTTCATTAGTGAAAACAATTCTCGTGTTCAATGATAGTCTAGTTTCCACAGTGGTTTCGCTTGATGCAAACCCATTTCATTGAAATTGTATGAAGAAGAGGTATGACTAAACTTTAAGGATCATATTGATCATGTGGTTCTTTACTGCTCATAAGCACTGGCTTTGATAATTCTTGAACCATGCGGAAATGACCCAAAATGGATGACAACTGGTTCCACACAATATCTGGTACCTCTACCTTTAAATAAATGATATATGATTGAATGTGTGATGTGACAATTAAGAACTAATTATGAATGATTCCTTCTTTGTCAATGTCCAGTGCTATTTTATTAACACTTTGGACTTAATTACAATGCTAATGCTTAAGAATTTTGGAAAAGTTAACTTTGCATATTCATCATTCGTTATAATATTATTTCAAAATGTAATCTAACTCTTACAGATTGTTCTTGTGTCACACAGCAATACTCAGAAGCAGCAGTCCTGTATGAGAAGGGTGGGTACTTTGACAAGGCGGCATCTGTCTACATCCGCAGCAAAAATTGGTATGTACAATCAATTTTATGGATGAAAACATTTTGTAAATTTTTCTTTATAATTTCAAAGGTATGTAAGACATATATGACTATATATGACTGCTTGTGAAACACTTAAGGCGGAGGTTTGTATTAGAACTGTACCTTTACATACTTTGTTACCTGTTATACATGTAACTACCAGAATGATGCTCATGACACATCTCAGCAATAGCACAACATTGTGGATTTTATTTTGAAGAAATATCGTAACTGTTAGACCACACTAATCTAAAGTCTGTCTTCTTTGACCCACTCATGGAAAAAATGTACAAAAATTACAATATAGTATCCATTATCAAGATTCCTACTAGTTTTAGGGGGCAAAGATTGCATCAAGGGGTCGAATCAGTGCCTAACGCTGAATGATGATAAAGAATGAGACCATAGTGAAAGTTAATATGCTACTTTTTTTCCAAAAAAAATTCCAGGATTTACTTGCTACAATTTGTAACTTTTGTTTTATCTAATTAGTGTATAACTTTCACAAATTTCATGCTATTCTACCTTGAGTCCATTTATATTAAGTACAGGATTATGTAACAAGATCGGCCACGTAAAAAGACGTTGCCATGGCAATGGTGGTCTCTGCTAGTGTTTTTGTTTTTACAACACAGATCACATGCATGAGAGTCATATAATGGATGCAGCGGATTTAGAAAGTAACTTTCCTCATTAATTACGCAAATAACCGCTTGGTTTGCATATGTAATTCATTTATGATTATGTTAATGATCACTTAAGCTATCTACATATCAAAAACCATGACTATTAGTCAACCCTTTGTTGAGTAATTCTATTTCCAAGTTTGAAACAAAATCAGCTCCTGCAGTTCCAAATATGCCACTAGGGGGCTGAAATCTACACAACTTATTCTCTCTCCTGAAAAATCATAACTATAGCTTGTTCAGAACACGAGATATAAAAGTTCTGCTGTAGTACAATAAAAAGTCAATAGGGGTCCAAAATCTACTCGTTTTGAGGTCATACAAAGACCTACCCACCTACCAAATATGAAGACAATCCATTTAGAGTTATCCTCCTTTGGACTGAAATTTCTGTGGACATATTCTTGTACAATTTCTAGAATTCCTGCAGACTGCACACTGCACACAATACTGTACCATTAGCCTCGCCCCTGAGGCGTTGCCCAGAATGTAAATTACTTCTTTAAAGCCATACTCAACCCCAGAGGAGAGCATTCTCAGAAATATTCTATCATGATCATCAAGAATGCTAACCATCTGAACGACATTTTAACATTACGTAAACAATATTGAGTCCTAGGCTCGTCCTTTCTTGCTTCTAGAATTTGTCAAAAGATGCTAAAAGTTCCCAAGATCCTTTAATTTGATGTATTTGTCTAAAATTTAGCATGTCGGTAGTTAAAGAGGCATCAAACATACACCGCAAACACCATAATCATTTCACGGAGGATTGTGTCCTACGGACTCTTGTTGTTTATTGCAATAATTCTGATCATGAGATGCCATGGTTGGCTTATTACTTAAGAACCTGGTCATGTCACTCAGTCTACTGTGTTTTGTTTCACTTCAGGGCGAAAGTTGGAGAACTTCTGCCTCAAGTGAGCTCCCCAAAAATCCATTCACAGTATGCAAAGGCCAAGGAAGCGGAGGGACGCTACAAGGAGGCTGCACTTGCTTATGAAAGTGCTAAGGACTTTGATAATGTCATCAGGTACAGTCATAACAGGGTGGCAATGAAAGATTTCTTACTGTTCATGTAGTACAAGAAAGTAACAAGATAACTCCTTTAAAGACCACATGGCAAATAATTCATGTTAACCCTTATTCAACACAGTGAAGATAATCAACCAGCTCAGAAATTCTCACCGACTGACCGAAAAATACCCTTTTGAAAATCAAGCTGGATTGCTTGTGAAAGTATGGGATGTCACAGTGAACATATTGGTGACTAATCCCAACCTCTACTTGAGAAAAATATACTTTTAAAAAAAGCTGTTAAGGCAAATATTGTAATGTGCAATCACATGTATTTATAATGATAAAGCCACCTTTGGACCTAACAGTGGTATTATTGAATCAACATATTACATGTTTGCCCCAAATGTATGCACCATTCTTCTGTTACTGAACATTGGATCATCAAAGGGGTTCCCAGAAAAGGTGGGGTGGGCTTAGTGGGATGGTCTAACTTTCTTGGCCTCAAGGCCATGCATGGTGGTTTAGCCTCTTATGGAATTTCCTTGAGGAAAAACTGGGTCAAGCTGTGGGTGGGCTGTCGTTGGCAGCCGTCAGTCTCGCAAGACTATGGTGTCGCATCCTGGTCAGTCTGTGGGTTTCCCACAGCGTCTGCTGTGACTGTACAGTCCAATCTTGGAGAGACAGACTCGTTTACAGTTTCTGCATGATTGTGTATCCCTCTCCTGGCCTCGTGTGTGTTGAAGACTCCGCCTGTCGTCGGCGTACCCTCCTCGCTTCCCATTTCTCCTCCCTCTTCCTCTCCTGCGTGTGAATATGCTTGCTTGCTTTGACAGCTGCTCTCCAGCTGCTACGGTCTGCTGCAGCCGCTTCCAGTTTTGATGGGTTTATGTTTCCTGCCTTGATCAGTCATACCAAAGACTTTATAAAAATGGTACATACTTGTGAAACAGTATGGAAGTTAAACACACTTCAATGCCAGTGGACTAGCCCCCCGCTACAGTGATTGCACAACAGTGTGGCCCAAGGCTATGAAACGGAGATGGGCACCGCCCTATACATCAATAATGGTGTGGGAGGATTTTAACTAACTAATGTTTCTTGCCTTCATATCACGTTTATGTCCGTAAAGCGGAGCACAGGCCTTCCTGCTGGCCTGGCACCGTTGGCAAGTTCGCCATATGATAAGTCCTTGGGCAATCGGCGGTCCTGCATTCGGCAAACATGGCCAAGCCACCGCAAACACCGTTGAGTTAGTAAGGCGAACATGCTATGGTCAGGATAACGGTGCAAAATACCTGGTTGCGTTACAATATTTCAGTTGGCGCAAGCTGAAGATACATGATAATGGCTAACAGAACATAATGAAGATAAGGGGTAACTGTAAAAACCGGGGCACCCAAAGCCTGTACTACTAAGCCGGAATGTACAATTAATATCACCAAAATGAACCCCGCACTGTGACAGCACGTCAACGACACCCACTCCACTGTTTCTGCCTCTCAACCTATCGGCGGTTCACGTCCAGGCAGCAAGGCAGAAATGTTCTATAGAATTGTGCGTAGCTCCTCCCTTCGGTACCGCAAAAAGACTAGGTTCGGCAGCCACATAGAGCCAACATTGTATGTGAACATCTTAGATCATTTGCCGGATGTCGCGCATTGCCTCAGGGATTTGGGCTTGAGGATTTAATAATTCGGCCGCCTGCAGTAAGAATAAAACAGTAGAGCTCATGGCTTCCTTCTCACATAAATAAAAGAATGGGGCGAAGTATCATTCGAAGGTTCTTTACTCTGTAATCGGGCCTTGTTTACGCCGGTTTGGTCATGATACATTTCCCCGTATGGGGTGGTTCCCACGACGCGTTGCCATGCCAATGGCATGCGCACCACCAGATAATCTGCGCCGGTCTACCAGCAGACCAATTGCAGCGCAAAGACTGGGATACACTCTTCGGCCAGGCAGCAGGATTTCAAAGAGTTTATAATTTTCAACTTCACCCTGTGAATTTACTAATGAATTGCAAAGGAATGAGGTCAGTGCACCGCAGTTCTGACATCAACGCTTTATAGCATCAATCATCAGAACTCCAAAGCTACTGCCTTTGTACAGGCAAGGTCATATAATGTCCTTCATTTGGTACAGGCGATGCGAACATGAACGTCTCTCTACTCGCCTCCGCTGTTGTCACAGCATCACTGTGAATGCCAGGATTAGCTCCCGTTGCGCGAAGGCGGATATCTT
The DNA here is from genome assembly GCF_035083965.1 of Branchiostoma lanceolatum. NCBI lineage: Eukaryota > Metazoa > Chordata > Leptocardii > Amphioxiformes > Branchiostomatidae > Branchiostoma > Branchiostoma lanceolatum. Next base: position 1,001,394 of record NC_089740.1, read on the forward strand.
GCGGGGTGTAACATTCGCTATAAATTCACCACTATTAGCTTATATTTATTTATTATTAATGTTAGTAAACTTGGGGAAACCCAGGTTGCTGCGTGTTTTCTATTCATACTTGATAGGTAAGACCCGATCGGTTGTGGGTATTTGTGTCACATCGCGTCACAGCGAAGCAAGTCCGTAGCCAAGACACTCCGCAAATGTATTTTGTCCGCAAACTGGGCCCCGCCAGTTTCCAGCAGACACTGGCGGGGCCCTGTGTGCGGACAAAAGACGTTTGCGTTATTACATAAACCCGAAGATAAGGTGAACACGGTGAAAGGTACATGTTAATGGCTAACAGAAAGAAAATCTGAAGATGAGGTGACTTACAATGATAGTAAATGAAATCACCAGATATAATGTTGTCTAGTGAGTAGTTTCATTTTATTCAGAAGCTTTATAAAATTTTTGATAAACAAGCAAATGGAAAGATGCTGACTGCCATTGCAAGGGGTGACTGATCTCCTGCCTTTCACAGGATCCAGTTAGATCACCTCCACAACCCAGAGGAGGCTGTGAAGATCATCAGGGAAACCAACTCTGAGGAGGGAGCCAAAATGGTGGCCAGGTATGAAAAATGCTGCTTGTTTGACACTCAATAGACAATAGACAATTCTAAATCCCTTGTCCAACCAAAGGAAATGATAAGAAAATGATAAATAAACATCAAGTTGTATCTTATTGCAGAATTCTGTTAGAGTTTTGCTCATAATTATGAAATTTGTCAATGTTACTATTACTGTTGATTCGCTTTGATGTTTGCTGTACATGTTAAGTTTAAATACATTGTATGTATATCAGATAAAGGCGAATATACATGTATAACGTTACATACTGTACATCATTGAGCTTTACATGACATGATTTGCATATTTTGGGATAGAATTTACAGAGGAGAGGGGGGATGTGAGGGTGAGGAAGGAAGAAGACTTGAAAAGAAGGGGAGGGGAGGAGACAAGATAAGAAGGGGGGATATGTGACAAGGGGAGGGGTAAGAGGAACATGGACATGAAGGCAGGTACATCAGTGGTGTTGATGAAAACTTAAGAAATTACCTTTGCATTGTCAGGTTCTTCCAGAGACTGAATGACTTTGGATCTGCCATCCAGTTCCTTGTGATGTCCAAATGTAATGATGAAGCCTTCCAGATAGCACAGCAGCATGGGCAGATGGAGGTGTATGCAGATATCATAGGTTGACTACTTTGTATTCAATTCCATTGGAGCAAACTAATTTTTATACATTGTATATTAATATTGTACTAGCAGCATGTATTTGAATGATGAATTGTAATTGTAATGTAAGAAATTCAATATAGATTAGACTTTCATTTACAGGCCTAAAATAAGAATAACATAGAGTGTGTAATGATGGAAACTAACTTCTTCATGGAGATAAAATTTCCCGTTTCCAGTGGAGAAATTTTACAACCGCTTTCTACTTAATGTCTTCTCAGACAGAAAAGCGTACATTACAACCAAAAGTTGACATTCCCCCTTGTTATCAATGAAATGAGTTGATCATGTTTATTGTTAGAAGACCCTCTCCCTGATCTGCTAATCAAGTATGGCAAGAGCATTCCAACATACACCTGAAGGGAATTCTCTTTGAAGATGGATCTCCAATCAAATGTACAAAATCTAATGTAGAAGTACACCTTTTTCACTCTTTTTAATCCTAGAAAGGGTGCACCAGCAGTTTAGACAGGGCCACAGAGACACATTAAAGACCACAAAATATCAACAAAATAAGTAAACCCCCATCAGATTTGTCTGCCTGGAGATTACCATCAACTCATTAGCCTGTAACCAGAGTCAGAGGTACATTGTGTTGTCAGCTTCATCCCGGACGTGTTGACTTTGTCTGCAGGCCCTGATGCTACCAGTGATGATTATCAGAGCATTGCCCTCTACTTTGAGAATGAAAGAAATCACTTCTTGGCAGGAAAGTTCTTCTACCTATGTGGACAATATGGCAGGGTAAGTTGATGCACATTGCTAGTCATACATTGTATACTGAACAAATATACACTGTCACCAGCAGTCAGAGAAGGTATTAATATGATTGCCTGAGACTGAGAGAGCTGAGAATGTTTTCAGTTACACCAGCTGTGGGCTAGGTCTGTATGTACAAGATATGTAACTCGAGAAACTGTGGATGGATCTTCATGATTTTGGTAGGTGTGTAGCGGTTGCAGGAAGGAAAGTCATCAAGTTCGAAAATGGTTCACCTGGCATTCTCCTACAGTACTGCAGCGGGCATTGTATGTATGTGTGTTTGTATGTAGACAACATAACTCAAGAAACTGTTGATGGTAGTGCATGATATTTAGTGAATGGGTAGGGGTCTAGATAGAAGGTCAAGTTCGATAATGGGCCTTGTCCATACCTAAGGTACTGCAGCAGAGGTTCAAAGTTTGAGGTCAAAGTTTCTTGAAGTGCCAGGTTCATGATTTTTGAGAAGTGAATATATCACAGCTGGTGTCTAGAGTCTGCGATCTGGTGGCTGGAATCTAGGTCAATAGGTCAACAACTGGCATTACAAGTTGGCATTACTAGATGGTCCTAGATTGAAAAACAAACTCTGGACTTTGGTTCTATCTGTTATGTTTGGTATGAAGATAGCATCTTACTAATATGCCAATCATCAGATTAACTATTAAATGAGCTAATTGCTAGAAAAAAAATTATGCCATACAAAGCTAATTTACATCATTAAATCCACTGCATTCCATAAAATCACTTTCAAATATGTGGCATCACTGAGAAAGAGAGGAATATGGATAAACATCAATTATGCAAATGACCTCATTTGAATGATTGATGAGAACAGACAATACTATGAATGATACTGCTAAATGACAGGAGCTTTTTAGTTATGTTTGGTCATTGGTTTGGTATGATTTCAAGATAGCTTATGATAAGTGAATCTGATGATTGACGTAGCGAGATGCTAATTATGCAAAACAGGTCTGGAGTTAATTTGTATTTTTGATGACATGATACAAAGCCGCTGCATTTCCAAAATCCATCCAGCTGCTTGAGCAATGTTTTATTGCGTATCTTATTACCTGGATGTCTAACCCTCATCGACATTCCATGATAGGACATTCAAACATGTGTCATATGTCACTGGAAAAGAGGGGAATATTGATAGATATCATTTGAGCAAATGAAGACTTAGTTGAATGATTCATGAGAAAATACTACAGTCAAACCTGCCCAAGGCGACCACCCGGCGGACCAAGCAAAAACGGTCGCGATGGACAGGTGGTCGCCATGAAGAGGATTCCACTCACATGTTTCCAGGTCGAGGTTTTCAAATACAGTACGTAAATGATCGTAAATGGATGGAAAATTATGTGAATTTAGAGAATTAGACAGCATGACCCCCACCAGGTTTAATTCTCATTGACAGAAAGATCCTACAAAAATTACATTTTCCGTTATCGTTGTAATAATAATATAGTAATATATAATAATGATATATGATAATTGTATACCGCTACATCGTGTACAGATTTTCGTCATAATTTTGACGCAGCGCCCTCCCGCATTCACACGTTACATTAAATAGTATACACACACACGCACATCATCGAAGCTTTAAGGCCTAAGACAAATCCCTAGAAAACACCTGCTGGCCCCAGCCTTTTTTGGGGCGTGGACCGCTGGATAAAAGGGGCAAAAAGTTTTCGATCTGAAAACGGAACGGTGTGATTTCGTCGCGCCGCCAAGCTCTGTGCGACCGCATCGAAAGGTAAGTCAGTGCAGCAGAACGCACAGCGTCCAATAAAGGTTTGTGAGATTCATGGAAATAAAAGCAAAATTAGAATATTAATTTTCATCAATAACTAGAGTATTCGTAAATGTTCATACACAAAAGCATCGTGTTTTAGAAAGATCAGCGGTACGCCAAATCCGGGCCGCGCCAAGTCCAGTCGGGACCAAGGAACAATATTTCTCGTCCGATGTTTTGCCCGCCGCGAAGTCATTTTTCGGCAGAATTTGATAAGACACAGACACATTTTTGTTGAAAATACAAGAAATAGATAGTAATTTCTGTGAAATCTGACTTTTTGACGCCATGCACTACGTATTCGTTTTGAATTGAGTTTAAATCGAACTGAGTTTGCGGTAAACTATAAGATTACGATAGGCACAACAACATCACAAACATTTGTCTTTACAATGTTTATAGGGGGAACGTTTTATTAAAACACTTCATGGAGGAATCGATGCTATAACATTGCTATTCCATATATTTTTGTCTTTATTTTTGTCCTTCAAAGTCTTCAAAACATTTCCGTGAAATCCGACAGCAAAATGATCCGATGTCACCACACACTTAGAAATTAGGCGGCCGCCATGGGCAGGGATTGTGCTCTGTGCGGTCCCAATTCGTGGCGGTCGCGGTCGCGTTGGACAGGCGGTCGCCTTGGGCAGGCAGCTTAATGCTTGTGCCTATGGGGAAAATTTTCGGGACCGAGAAAAAGCGGTCGCCATGGCCAGGTGGTCGCGTTGAAAAGGTGGTCGCGTTGAAAAGGTGGTCGCCTAGGCGGGTTTGACTGTATATAATGCCATATTGGTAAGTGGCGGGAATTTGGTACTTGCTCAAGTTGGTTAGTTTGATATTATTTGGCGAAGGTATGAGGTCGTGGAACTCTAGTTGCTCAATATGCACAAATGAATATTAATTTTGTAAAAACAAATCAATCTCTACAAGATACGGAGATTTCTTTAAATGACATCACTATAATAGTAAACTGGCAGAACAAAGCAATACTTATCTAGTGCATTAACATGTAACTGGAAATTAGTTAGACATTTGAGCATGTTAAAGCCATGTCTTGAAATTGTTGTATGACTTATATAAATGTCACTTATATGTAAATCATGTTAGGATAGTTCTTATGATAATTAACTGTTCGTTACTACCCCTTATGTGGTGGCAAGGCATAGTCCCTTGTGCTGGAGAGTTCTATGCTACATTGTGTTACAAGTGTAATTGTAAGCCCCTATCTCACCTACCTGCTATTTGACAGTGTGCTCAACGAATTTCATTGATAAAAAAAAAATCTTTTTACACTTAACGGTAGTGTATTTTGTTGTCTAATATTTTAGTAATACTTGTACATTTTACATGATGTTTCCATTATAAAGTCAAGGGTACTAGTAACACAAATGTAATGTAGGATGCAGCGAGGTCGCCAACATGTCCTAGGTCCAATGAGATAGGGGCTTATTAGTCCTCCCTTCTGGTTTAAAGCAGGTTTGTTTGATTGTTCAATATGGTTATTGTTAGATATACGGGAGTTTCAGGCCTGAGAAATTTCATAGTAATTAACTTGAGAGTTGGATCTGCGGGGGAGTTGAACTAATGTGATGGTTTGTCTACTGGACAGGCCCTGAAGCACTTCCTAAAGTGTCCTTCGGGAGATGACAGCCAGGCCATAGAGATGGCCATAGAAACAGTGAGTTGTGACATTCAGCTACTTCATACACAGACTGTTCTTGAATGACTTCCACTACACTGTAAATCCTCTTTTACTTCTTTCCACATGTGCACCTTATTTCCTGCAATTCCACATTGATAGTAGCTCTTAGGCTAATATACTGTTAGTGTACACGTTAGAACGTTTAATTAACTAATAGTATGTATTGAAAGTAGGATTGGACCTGGGGCAAAGGGTACAGCTATTGAGACATTACCTGTTGTGAAGTTATACTTTATTCTACTCCATACATGTTAGGGCTCAAAAGCACCTGAGTGCTAGGTATTGGAAATAAGTGGCGTTCAGGACTTCTGTTTACTGTTTTGATCCCATCTGAGTAGGGGTTGACACTGATACATGTACATTCATGGACAGGTCCAGAGGATCAGGTCCAGGTTCACACCTGACACAAGTGTGTGTGAACATTTAGTCGATTATTTAGGTTCCCTTTATTGACTCAAACGTAAATGTTCTATACTTACTGTTTCACAACCTCTGTCAGGTTGGAGCTGCGAATGATGACACCTTAACTCATCAACTTATTGACTACCTGATGGGAGAAACAGACGGCATGCCTAAAGTATGTACATATTCACCTTGCAATGTACCTTATAGACCATAGTTACATGTACCTCCTTTAAAAACGGAGGTATAGTTTTTGGTGTGTGTGTGTGTGTGTGTGTGTGTGTGTGTGTGTGTGTGTGTGTGTGTGTGTGTGTGTGCTTGCGTGTTTGCTTGCTTGCGTGTTTGTGTTGACAGATACTTGTGGTCAGCATAATGGATTGTGATGATATTTGACATGAACAAATGGGGGTAATGTTTTGAGCATGTCTCTCTCTCTCTCTGTGTCTGTCCATCTGTTTCTGGATTTGTAGCAAAACTTAAGAACCTCTGAATGGATTGTGATGATACGCAGCGTTCCCGCCAGCCTAGGTTCATGAGTGCGTCCACCAAAATACAATATGGGTAAGGGGAGCGCCAAAGGTGTGATCCGACCGCTGAAGTCGGTCGCAATCTAGGGGGGTCCGGGGGCATTCTCCCCTGTGAAATTTTGGATCTTCAAGCCTTCAGAAACGCAATCTTCCGCATTTTGAGAGTCAAATCATGCGGTTGAGAGTGGTTGTCGGTGGTCCCTTTTACAGCCGCCATTGTTATCATCGTTAGCGGTGCTAACGAGATCGACCCAAAAATTTGCTTCTCAAAACACAGGAAATCGGTAAATTATGTTGTCACACATTGTACTTTACTTCTGCGAACCAAAGATCAGGTCTTTGCGTCAACTTTCCAAGAGCAAATTGAACGAAATCGCGACACAATTTTTGACAAGATGGCTGCAGCCGGTGTGCTTACAGCATCCAAACATAAAAGAGGGAGATCACGATCACATTGTAAGTTGATAGACGCTCTGATGTTTCCCTATATGTTCGAAGGATTACAAGAAGTTGGGTGTGATTTTACTGAATTATATTGGTTTCTGGGACATATATTATCAACTTTTCATGTATCAATGTGTTTGCTTTGTGCTTTGTTACGCTGTGATGCTGTCATCCTTCAGGCGTTTCATGTTTGGCGCGAACCTTTGGCTGAGTTCGTCCCAATTCAAGATATAAATCGCTTGTAAAACCCTTAGAGCCGTGAATATCCGTAAAGTACAATGAGGGCAGCAACACAATATTTAGAAGCGCTCCTTGTTCGAGTGAATCTTCTATTCCCCGCGGCCGTAGGACCGTCTGCACTTTTGAAGATCTTAGAGATTACAGGGGCATGTTGTACTGGGGCCAGGGCAATTTCATGCGTACCAGGCTTGAGTTTGATGTTTTTGAGGCGTGCAGCACTCCGCCCCTACGACACGCCCTGGACCGCTAGCGATACTTGTCAGAGAACCCTGGGAGCACATTGTAGGCTTCTTTCTTACTAAAAGAACGGTTGTTCTAAGATTCTAGTTTCACTGGTGACAGAAATTAGCCCAGCTGACTGCGTCTTTTTAAAAAAAGTGCATCCAATGACGCAATGAGGCATTATTACAGTCTGGCAGGAGCGCTGGTACCTTGTTATTGCAGCAGAACTTTTGTCCTAGACGTGCTAGGGTCTTGATTTTGATTGGTAGATAGTTTTTGATGCCAGGATCACGTGACATAAGTTTGGGCTCCCAAGTAACAGCAGGTGCTATTTTAAAAAATCTTTCAAGGAGGATAACTGAACAAAGAACAGAGTAGTAAGCTGGCAGAGATGTATACACGATGAGATGAAAATTATGCAAATTAGGGCTTAGTTTCCATATTTGTCTTATGCATGTCCCCGTGGCGCAACCGGTAACCCAACCCTGCTGCTTCGCCATCTGGATCAAATTCCGTGGATCCTAAGGGCCCGGGTTTGATCCTAAAGGTCGACTCTCGATTGCATTTGTCATTTCGGATGGTGACGTAAAGCCGACGGCCCCATGTATGAGGGAGCTTCAGGCGTAAGCCTCAAGCGTCAAACCTCGCAAAAGAACCCAACACACTTTAAATTGAGAAGAGTAGGGGTGACCCGGTGTGCTTGGCCAAAAAAAAACGCGAGCCGTGGCGAAGCCGCATTGCACTACCACTAGCTACTTGAAAAAGCATCATGCTTCACCTCAATTGAGGATGACTGCTTTACCTTTATCTCCATGAAAAATGGAGATTTTTTCATGGAGATATTTTGAGCGTGTTTGCGTGCGTGTGTGTGTGTGTGTGTCCGGATGCTTGTAGTCAGCATAACTCAAGAAGGTCTGGATGGATTGTAAAGATATTTGGTATGTGGGTATGTGCTGGGAAAACAAAGGTTAGGGTCGATTTTGGGCCCCCTGGTATGTGACACTGGAACTGTAAGGGCGTTTTTGTCAAAATCTTCCAAGGAGAATAACTGAAGAAAGGAACGACATATGCCGTGTTATTTAACATGCAGACAGCCTGGACAGAGATGTACACAATAAAGTGCAAATTATGTAAATTGAGACTTAATTTGCATAAGTAATGAGGAAAATCTATATTTCCATCCCAGGTTTGTTGTGACAGCTGGCACCTGTTAGTTTTTAAACTGGGGCCAAATTTGCATAAGATATATTTCATGGAGATACTAGGTCTCCCAATTCTTGTTTATTAGCTAAGGATACATGTATTCTCTAATTCCAGTGTTTTTCCTAATACATCTTACATGTAGCATGATTGTGTAATTTGTGGCAGGTGGAATAATAACAGTTATTGAATATACAAATAAGAGCCTATTTTTCATAATTAATGCAAAAGTACTTATGAAGGGAATTGCATACTTGTGACATGTGTAAGTTAGTGAAAAGTTCACATCTACAAACTCTGATCTTGTTTGCCCATAGGATGCCAAGTACCTGTTCCGACTCTACATGGCACTGAAGCAGTTTCGGGAGGCAGCCAGGACTGCCATCATTATTGCAAGGGAAGAACAAAATGCTGGTATGTACAAAATGTACCTGTACGTATAGTGCACAGCATTTTTAAACTCACATGACTTTGGCTTATTACTTGTCAATGAGTCGTAGTTTGTCTTATCATCAGCATCAGCATGACCTTGACCTCTTGCATTCTCTTAGTATATAAATTTTTTTATGTTCAATGAGTTTGGCAGATTTGCCACATGCAAATTTGCAATATTCTTGGCATCATCATCTAATGCATCTAATTCAGTACCCCCGCTGGACCACTTTGATGAGATGACCTAATTGTTTTTAAATTCTGTTCTGTTGTTTTTGTACAGGGAACTACCGTAATGCCCATGATGTGCTGTTTAGCATGTACACAGAGTTACGCAGTCACCAGATCCGAATCCCCTCAGAGATGGCAACCAACCTTCTGATCCTGCACAGCTACATCCTAGTCAAGGTGAATTATCAGGATTTCATGACAAGGAGGGTTTATATAAATATGACAGTTAGATTCCTGGATTACAACAAACACTGTTTAAGAAATGAAAATATTAAACTAGGAAGGCAACATTTCCAAGTATATTCCACTACTTCTCTCTCTCCATGCAAAAGTTTGTTTTGCATGCTTTAAGGACAACTTTAAGATTAAGAAGTGGACCGGTCCAAATCAATTCTTTTGCAGTAATGGACCATCCTAAAGTTACTTCTGCCCAACCATGGACTGTCCCAACATTGTCACTTAAAAAGGGAATTTTCCCAAATGATTTGTCACTGTTCAAAAATGCCTCATGCAAAATGGAATCTTCCAATTGAAATTACTCCTTTTCCATCACTTGACATAGGTACTTTATCAATAGTCTATACAATCATGTGTCCCCCTCCTTTCTACTATGTAGTCTTCTAATTATCCCTTTTAAAAGATAATAGTTTATGATAATCATTGTATTTAAAGGTCTTACATGTTTCATAAGCTTGAGAACGAGTCCTTCAAATTTCATTGCAGACAATTTGTTTTGCATGCTTTAAGGACAACTTTAAGATTAAGAAGTGGTCCATAGTTTCCTAAAGTTTTTGCCTTAATGCACTGACTTTTTGTCCTCAGATCCATGTGAAGAAAGGAGATCATAAGAAAGGAGCCCGGCTGCTGATAAGAGTGGCCAATAACATCAGCAAGTTCCCTTCTCGTAAGTTTCTTTGGCAGGATCATTAGGTCTGGTTCTATGTCTGAAGTACTGAGCTTCTATGTATTTTGTCACAATGTCATGCCTTTTTTTGTCTCTCATCATTGCTTTGGACTGTTATCATCGTTAACTACACATGTTCATTCAGACATTGTCCCAATCCTGACATCAACTGTGATTGAGTGCCATCGTTCGGGACTACGTAACTCCTCCTTCAGCTATGCTGCCATGTTGATGAGGCCAGAATATCGTAACCAGATTGACTTGAAGTACAAGAAGAAGATTGAGGCTATTGTCAGGTTAGAGAATGTGTCCTGACAGTATAACACTTGACTGTGTGCCTTGTATGTGCATCGGATCCATATGTATATGAGGATGAGAGGACAGCTGAAACTGTATTTTGATTGTAGGACTAACATCTAATAATGGGACACTTTCGTTGAGAAAATCCCTTTGTTACCTTCGCCGAGAAGGTTATGCAGAGGGTAGCGTTTGTATGTATGTGTGTAATGTACAGCATAACTCGAGAAGGCTTAGATGGATTGTCTTGATATTTGGTAGGTGGGTAGGTCTTGATGAGACTAGGAAATGATTAGATTTTGGGTCCCCTAGCGGCTTGTTACGGTACTGCAGCGGAACTTCCTGTTTCAATATCTCGTGTTCTGGACAAGCTATGGAACTGATTTTTGAGTGGTAGATAGCTCTTTGGACAGAGAGTAAGTGGTATAGGTTTTGGCCCCCTAGCAACTTTTTTGGAACTGCAGGAGCAGGTTTTGATTCAGACTTTGAAAGGGAATAACTCAAGAAGGGCTTGATGGATGGTTATAATTTTTGGTAAGTAGATAGCTTGAGTGATGATGTACATGATTAGATACTTATTATGCAAATCAGTATCTAATTTGCATAATTAATGAGGAAAGTTTATACATCGGCCAAATTCCACGACAGGACTCTCAAACATGTGACATATGTAACTGAAGAAGAGAGAAATATTAATAGATATCAATTATGCAAATGAATACCTAATTTGCATAATTAATGAGAAAATACTATAACTCAAGATGGGCTTTATGGATGGTAATGATTATTGGTATGTAGATAGCTTACGTAATGCTTTGTATGATTGGATGATAATTATGCAAATCAGATTTTAATTTGCATAATTAATGAGACAACTTTAAAAACCCGCTGTATTCCATGATATGACTATTGACATATGTGACATTTGTTACTGAGGAATTTTGATAGATAAAAAATATGCAAATGTAGGCCTAATTTGCATAATTAATGAGAAACTACTATAAAACCATACAGGTAAAGGATGGCAATTTCATACTTGTGTCATTTGGAAGTTATGTGAATGTGAACATTGTTGAATCAAATTATGGTAATAAGGACCCCATTTGCATAATTCATTATAAATGTTACTTTGTTAGCATAACCTTCTTTGTTACGCTCATACTTTTGTTTTTTGGGTGAAGAAGATCAACTGGTATGATTTATAATTGATGACAAACACCCCTGATATGTCAGTCATAAAGGTTAAAATCATATGGCGAAGGTATGAGGTCGTGGAACTCTAGTTTTCAATGTGGCATTATCTTGGCGGAACAGTAACATATCCCAATCATGAAAAACAAAATTGCATAATTTATGCAAAAGTGCCAGGAGTCATCAAAGTAGTAAATGATAGGAATGTCAACATTGTGACATGTGTAAGTTGGTAAAAGGTGTACATAAACATGTATAGATGATGTTAATGTAGAACTCATTTGCATAATCAGAATACTTTATGGTGGTCTCTGAACTCTTGTTTACGTTCTTTGTTGTCATGGAAACCTAAGATTGTTTAAGTTCTGTGGTTGTCCACGGAACCTAACATTGCTCAATGATATATTCTGTGGTGTCCAGGAAACCTGATAAGACAGAGGAAGAGGAGCCCACAGCTCCATGTCCATTCTGCGACTTTGCTCTACCTGAGATGGAACTGGTGTGCCCAGAATGCAAGAACAACATCCCCTACTGCATCATCACTGTATGTACATGACAGCTTTGATAGATGTCATTGGTGAATTATATATGATGTACATGATTGATCAATTATGCCAGTATTGACAACCAGACATTTATTCTAACGTCAGAGAACATGTATGATGAGTGATCAATAAGTTTGCGGCCTCACCCAGACATAAGATGCACAACTCAAATTTCTTGGTATAAGACCACAGCAAATAAATTTTATGGATGACATCCTCTGCAGACTCCAAATTTAGATATCCACATTTTCAAACATAAAGCATGTAAGAAGAATTGAAGCGGTAGAACATCCGACAAGTTACACCAAAATAGTTACTCAAGCAACTATTGAAAATTTGATCCAGTTGCTTGAGTAACTATTTTTGGCGTATCTTATTACCTGGATGTCTAACCTTCATCAACGTATCCTACAAGTCTTTTATCCCTGTATCCAATAAAACAGTAACCCCGACTTTGGCTTTAACCTGAAGCACCATTTTGGAAGTTGAAATTTCGAAAAAGTGCGTCCTTTATTAGAAGAAATACGGTAGTAGACCTTCTCGCCAAACAGAGTCAAAGGCTTTGCTAAAATCCACAAAACATGAATAAATTCGAGCATTTTTTCTTTAATATACGTAATTGCTGACTAACATGGTTAACGCAAATGAATTATCAGATGTTCTATCATTTTTTCTAAAACCGGCCTGTTGAGGTTTGAAAAGGCTGTTCTGTTCCACATAAATGACAAGGCGATTGTTCAAAATGGAGGTGAATAGTTTCCCCAAGCAGCTGAAGATGGATATTCCCGGTAGTTATCGGGGACTGATGAGGCATCGGAACTGACATTATGAAGCATACTGCCCCGTTTTCGGTAAATTGACCGTTGCCAAAGGGTTAACATTCTTGTTTTTTTATTTCAAACTTACTAAAAATTTACTTGCTGTGGCCTTATTGTAAAATACAAGGCCTTTTATGAGACAGTGTCTACCAAAATTTAGATAATCATGATCATTACTTTGCTGACTACACCCAGTGATGTTTAATAAGTGAGAGCAAAGGGAAAAAAAGGACATGGGCCTTTTTGGACAATTGAGCTGCGACCTGAGGTGTGTGGCCCACCTTACTCTGCAGAAAGTCAGATACCCACTTCTTGCTAGTTGAAGTACAAAGGGAATCCTCATCAAATATTTTGACAGTGTCTTAAAAGATTTCATGCCCATTCATGGCATGAGAAAATCAACCCACACAGCTCTGATCACAGTTGACCCTTGTTTTTCTTGCCTCTTTCCTACTTATTTTCAAGGACGCCAACACACGTTTTCGAAATTTGGTGAGACTTCATAGTTGAAGTTCATATACTATGTAGTTATACCCTAAAATTTGAGTTGTGCACCTCATTTCTACTTGAGAGAACATATTGATACAAAAATTGGTACAGATTTAATGTATGTAGTCAATGTCTACTCAGATATTTGGACCAAACATAATCTAATAGTCTATGCTGTTTATTCGTTGATGATGGTTAGACATCCAGGTAATAAGATACGCCAAAAATACTGATTACTCAAGCAGCTGGATAAGATTTTGAAACAGTCAGACTTTTCAGATAGCATCCGCTATCTTTCGTCAGTGACGAAAGAAGGATCTGGTAGAACTAGGTTTTATACCAAAACTTCAACATTGCCACTAACTTCAAACCTCACTCAAGTCTCAGGCAAAAGCTGGTCCATCCAAAAGACAGACCTGACAAAGCCATCAAAGCCAATGTCATCTACAAACTGAAATGTGAGGAACCCAGCTGCAATAACATGCACATTGGGGAGACTAGTCGGCCACTAAGGCAAAGGTACAACGAACACTGCAGAAAGAGCGAAACAGATATTCCTCGGCCATTTACCACCACCTACAACACAACCAGGGACATTCATTCAATCTAGAATCTACAGATATCCTGGACTACGAACACCGTTGGTTTGAACCCGGAGTTAGAGAAGCAATATATGAGAGAATGTACAATCCCGCCCTCAACAGAAAAGGGGGTCTCCGCGTTGAACTTTCAGGCACTTGGGACAAAGCACTCCCCCCGCTACCCCCCCAGGACAACAGGAGCTAATTGACTCATTAGCATGCAACCTTGTCTTAACTTACTATCCTATTGAACCATCTGAAATTGTCTTCCCTTCCTTAAATCTATTCAGAGTTTTGGTATAAAACCTAGTTCTACCAGATCCTTCTTTAGTCATTGACGGAAGATTGCGGATGCTATCTGAAACATCTGCCTGTTTCAAAATCTTATCCAGTTGCTTGAGTAATTATTTTTGGCATATGCTGTTTATTCATGTCATTTAGGGGCGCCATCTGGTGAAGGACAACTGGACTGCATGCCCCAGCTGTGACTTTCCTGCTCTTTACTCAGAATTTAACAGGTAAGTACAAGAATGAGCTGACTGTGAATGTCTAGAATGATTAAACCCTAAAACAAATATGAAATCAAGAGTGGACACCTTCAAGAATTTAAGAAGTATAGTCAAACCTGCCCAAGGCGAGCTCTCAGGGGACCAGGGGAAAGCAATCACTTTGAACAGGTCGGCTTGAAGAGGATAAACTCACATTCAACATGATCCAGACATATCAAATGGAATCCAAGTGTTCTAATGTCAACTGTCATACAGTGTACTACATAGATGGATGGAAAATGATGTGATTTTAGACAGCACAACTGCCATCAGGTTCAAATCCCATTGTCAGAAAGATCCTACAAATTTTTTTTTTTTTCATCATTGTGTACAAATTTTCGTCATGATTTTGACTACAAATCAATGTCTGCTTCTCACAAACGAATAGCTGTCCCAAACCCTTCACACATTACGTCAAATAGTATATTCACACATTGAAGTGAGGCCTAGGAAAAGCCCTAGCAAAAACCTGCCGACCCTATCCTTCTTTTGGGTGCCGAACCGCTGGAAAGGAGCATATAAAATGAGCATCTGACAATGTAATGTTGAAAACATTGTGATGTTGCTGTCGCCGAGATCACGGTCGCATGGAAAGGTAAGAGTGCAGCAGAACGTACAGCGTCGGCAATCATGCAGCATGCAGTAATAGTTTATAAGGTACATGTACAAGAAAATTTGAATCTTGATTTTCCACAATGACCGGAGTACATTGTATTCTAACATTGTTTATACATACAAAACCGTTGTGTTATAGAAACGCCAGCGGTACGCTATAAAATCTAACTCTGAAACCAAACCACTGTAAGTTGTTGTTGTTGTTTTCATTTTTACTGTATCCTGCTTAGGGCACAGATAGGTGGTACTGTTTATATGGGACTTCCAATGATAAGGGCTGATGAATACCTCTTCTGTTGGACAAATACACACACACAAACAAACAAATAAATAAACACAGACAACGACAGCACAACTACAATCCACCATACACTGTAGATGATACATCCACTGCCATAACGAACATCAATATCTTCACAGACAACTGAAAACAACACTTGGTGTCCACTGCTTAGGTTCCCACCTCCACAATGACTATTCTACATTCATTCTGGCAGGATTGCTGTTAATATCACCATCATGCTACTAGTAGGCAAAATACTTAATATCTTCTTACCAACAGACACAGCACACACAATGCAACAACATCCTTCGTACACCTATGTTTCTTGATGGTGCTGCCTGGAAAAAGTCGGTCGTCATGGCCAGGTGGTCAGCTTGGGCAGGTTTGACTGTACATACATGTATGTAAATACTGTGGTCCAGTGAGTCAATGTGGTCCAATATTTATTGAATGAAGATATGTTCCGAAAATAGTTTCATCAGGTTGGTAGAACATAGGATATTTGGAGTTTCTTTTAACACAACCAGGTAATCTCACCGGCTATTTATAGCGGTGAGAAGCAGTACTCCAGTCAGAAGCTCTGAAGAAGGTGTCTGACAGACACCGAAACGTCAGCAGGTGAGACTACCTGGTTGTGTTAAAAGAAACTCCAAATATCCTATGAAGAAAGGTTGTTCAAAATTTACCAGAAATTACTCTACGAGCAACTCAAGACCCCAAGATTGTTGTTTGTTTTGAGTTCATGTATAAACTGGCAAGAGTCCAATGTCTATTTTCAAACAGCATTTATGCATGATTGTTCTTTCATTTATTAGTACATGTTGTCATATTCTCTATTCTAAAATTGTTGGAGGGAAATGGCAGTATTCTTAGCTTTTGATGAAGTCACCAGTATCTCCTTGGGCTAATATTTGACACCATCCATCTTCTATACAGTACCTGCACTTCTGTTCTTTTCAGCCTACTGGAGACAGAAAGCACCTGTCCCATGTGTTCTGAGAAGCTGACTGTGGACAGAGTCAAGAAAATAGCTGACCCAAGCCCATACCTTAAGGTGGATGAGCGAGAAGAATGATGGCCAGGAGCTAGTTGGCCAGCTGAAAGCCTGGTGAAGGCTTGCTTTCCGTACTGTGACATTATGATGATAGTCTTTATTGCATGTTCCTGCCCAGATAGGCTAAATGCACAGATGACCACACATGGTCTATAAGAAACCGAATGCAGAACAAGAATTGAGACAATTCTACATTCTCATATTGTGAACTAAAAATTAAACAAACGGTGGACTATTGCTACACTAATGTTGATCACCTTAGTAGATTCTTCTCTCTTTTTGAAACATTTTGAAACATGGCTACATACTTTGTCCATTATACCTTTGTTCTTATATTATAGAATCTTCATGCAATCATTTCAAATTTACAGATAGGTACCTCTGTGTACAATCATGTGTGAGGGCTTCCCTAACCCACATCCGGCTATTGTAGGAGGCTGAAACTGCTCATGTATGATGACATGTATCTCTATAGGTCACATGCCTATTTTCATTTCCGAACTCAGTGTCTCACAGCTGCTAGGGCGGAGTGAGGTGTGATAGTGGACCCTTGCGCCAAGTTTCATTCTTCTTAGGCTATGGACAAATGAAAACCTTACACCATGTTATCAAGACCCCGATGACGGATCTGATTCCAACTGTCATATTTGAAAACACAAAATTCATCTACATGTAGTTGGTGTTATTTAATGCTGGAACACAACTCACAATACGTTGTACATGTGAACTTGATACAATGTTATGCTCATTATGTTGATATGTTTCTGAGAGAAAACTTTATATAACTTTTGAGATGACATAGGATGCATATTATTGGGTAAGCTTCTTTCAATTGGCATTGTAATTTCTGTATATTTAGTGACAAGTATATGATTGGTTGAAAGGCAGTTTAATGTTTCAATTTCATGTTGCCTTTCGGAATCTAAACTCAGCTGTGTTTTGTATGTTGTGATATTGTTCTGAATATATCACTTCGATCTGCACTTTGTGATAATCTTATGTATTATCATTAACTCACATGATTGTTTTGCTTATTTGTCTTGGAGTAAGGACCAATGACCTCTAGTTTAAAGGACAAATGAAATTATTTCAGTTTGGTACACACATTTGATGCCAGTAGGCCAGCAGACAAGACTGTTGAATACATGTATAGGGTACATGTAAATTATACATGTATGCTTTGCTTTGTAGTGAGTGATGTGCTTGAGAAAATGGTTAATTTTGTTGTTTGGTGTGAATAAATTTTAAATGTTGAACATGCATGGCCAGTCGGATGATATCAAATTAAAGTTCTAGCTACATGTACATCTTCATGCAGTCACCCATGCAGCAAGAATTTAAGAATTGTCAGACAGCAATCTGATCTTGATACCATAAGTGTATTCTTTATCGAAGGCTCATCAGCCTTTGCCAGAAGCATCATCCATGAAATTGTTGGAGTGCAGCTGTTTTCAATTTTTTTACTTTTTTTTTTACTTTCCATATCCTAGATTTCAGGAATCCGATGCAAATGCACAGTTCAGCTTTGTAGTTATTTTCGTAAACACCATGTTGGGATGGAAAGTGGACAATGAAAGAACATTTCGAGGAGACTCATCCATCTTGACTGACATGGGGAGAAAACAATATATTACAGAATGGCTAAAAATCAGCTTCTACAAATCTATTTCTGCAGCACTGTTCCCTACCGACCCAGTTTGACTCTAGGGGCACAGGGACTCATCCTTGACAAGTTTCATTTATTGAGCAATGCAATTCAATTAAGGGTTAATGACCCGCCCCGAGGTGAATTTGGTGTCATAAGGCTTGGTCATTTGTTGCTCACTCGGTGATTGTATGAGGAAGTTATAGCAAATGACCAGGCTTTATGACACCATATTCACCTCGGGCGGGTCATTAACCCTTAATGGCATTGCATTGCTCAATAAATGAAACTTGTCAAGGATGAGTCCTTTTGCAGTGTCAACATTAACGTTATCATCATATAGCCTATTCAAACTGACCCACGTAAGATTTAAAAAATTCTTGCATAGATCCCTTAATAATAATCCTATAAAAATGCATTTCAGAATTTACATTTGTCCTTTTTGTACAGAAGATGGTATGGAATGGAGGCTTCTGATTGATCAGCACATTATTCACAGCCATGTCATGAAGCACTTAGAAAGTTACAACATTTTGACGGACCATCAACAGAGCAAAGCGATCCACAGAAACACAGCTTATATTAACAGTTCACGACATAGCGGGTGCACTGAACAGTAAAAAACAGGTGGATCTAGCAATACTTGAACCACTACACTAAGTTGGTTAAAGGCTTTCTTGACCGATAGGGAACAGACGGTTGTGGTAGAAGGGAAGACCTCAGCTCCAGTTAAAGTTGCGTCAGGCGTCCCTCAAGGAACTATTTTGGGACCATTACTCTTCCTCTTGTACATAAATGACTTGCCAGACCAGCTTGATTCAAATGTGAGGTTATTTGCCTACGACTGCCTGTTATATATAGAGTTATCTACACAGAATGATTCACAACTCCTGCAAGCAGATCTGAACGCCCTCGAGGAATGGCAAAGCAAATGGCTTCAATGATGCAGTTTAATCCGGAAAAATGTTACATCATGCACATAACAAACAAACGGACCCCAGTTGTAACCACCTACCAGTTCTGTGGACAGCAACAACAAAAATCCACCCATACCTAGGCGTTACATTAACAACTGGACTGAAGTGGGGTACCCATATTAACAAAGTAACAACTAAGGCTAAGCAGACGTTGGGAGTGATCAAGCGTAACTTGTGGGCATGCCCAGCAAAGCTAAAAGCACTTGCATACACGTCTCTAGTAAGACCAAACCTTGAATATGCTGCAACAGTATGGGATCCATACACAAAGAAAGACAAGGATAAACTGGAGAGGGTGCAGAACCAAGCTGCCAGGTTCTGCACGAACAACTATGACAGGGGTGCTAGTGTCACTAAAATGAAAACAGATCTACAGTGGAAGTCACTTGAAGACAGAAGAAAAATATCCAGGCTTTGCATGATGTACAAAATGACTAATAAACTTTTGGATGTACCGACTAATAATTATCTAATACCAGCCCAGAAAAGGACAAGAAATAGTCATGCCTTTAAGTACCAGAGTTATAAACCAAGGATTGATGTGTTCAAAAATTCGTATTTCCCGAGAACCATAGTAGAATGGAACTCGTTGCCATCAGATGCTGTAGGAACACCTTCACTAAATAGCTTCAAAGAACGATTGCAGTCAGATGTGCAAAAGTTAGGTGTGATAGGCCGTACAGTGTAATATAAGCAGCTGCTGCCGCGCCGCGTGCCTGCGAAGCTGGTGTGTTACGCCGAAGGGCGGTTATACCGGCTATACAGATACAGACACAGATCAACGTCATCTCGCTATATGCTGTTAAAAGTCTTCCAGGCTATGTTAAGACCTAGTTTCAGGTTGTTCAAAATAAAACCCCATTCTGTTTTACCGTTGGATCAATGGGCACCGCCATGTTGGTGTGGGACGTCATGGGTCGGCCATCTTGGAATTGACCAAGTACCTTCATGTATAAAGAAAATTCACAGAACACGCAACAGAAGCGGCATCTTCAGGGATACAACAATATACCGTAGTTCTCCTGGACTGAATTTCCCAAACAATAAGTTTGCATAAATAAACAGAACCCTGTAACACCTTTAGCAGTTAAAGGGTGAATCCTTGATCAACCCCAGAAGTGGGTGTTCTTTTTTAAAAGACCACACTGAAGTTACTGAACCAACCAAATTTGTAAAATGAACAGGTAAATCACTTAACGAACTATTTATAATCCAGTAACTGAGTTATCCTGCTCTATGCAGACGCATGGGGTGTGATACATAATGAGAATGGTACCTTATAAGTTTAATTACCTTCGACGAGAAGGTTATGGAATCAGTTACGCCAGCCGTGTAACTCAAAAAGCATATGTAACTCGCGAGTCTTTGGTTGTATCCTCATGCTTTTTGGTAGGTGTGTAGCGGTTGTGGAAATGGAGGTCAAGTTCGAAAATGCTTCACCTGGCGTTCTCCTATAGTACTGTAGCAGGCTGTGTATGTTTGTGGTCAAAAAACTGAACAGACTGCGGATGGATGGAGTGGGGGTGTGCCAGGCTGCCGATGTCTTAGTATGTAGGTCATATATTAACCTCCTTGGTCATATAAGGTCCTGCAAAAGTAGGTTATATAAACAGATGAGCCACTGCACCTTTGACGTGTTTCTATGCATTTTTGTCTAAGTCTGAGGGTTAGTGACATAAAGTAAACGGGACAAACTAGAAAGCTCTCTGCACTTTTCATAGAAACCCTTGTTCTTTCGGCGAAGGTATGGGTTCCCCGAACTCTATTTCCAATAATGGGATAAATTGTTGAAGATGAAGGTCGGTTTCTGGGTCATAACAATAGAAGAATTAAGTTTCTAAGGCTGAAAGGGGGGCCCAAAATGCAAGTCTACGAAAGCCACGCCTTCCGCACTGGTATTCCAGTGCTGCATCAACGGGCGAATAGGCCTCAGCACTGGTTTTCCAGTGCTGACGTTAGTTCAGCACTCGTTTTCCAGTGCTGAATGGCTATTTTCCAGTGCTGAAGCTCTTTCAGTACTGGGATTCCAGTGCTGAAACTCGTTTGAGCACTCGGTTACCAGAATGCGCGACGGAGCGGCGGCGGGTCATGTCATAATTGTCATTCAGCTCTGGTTACCCAGTGCTGAAACCGCCGTTAGCACCTCCTTGATGGAACCGAGTGCTGATGTACAAAAGCCATATTACAAAAGCCACGCCTTCAGCACTGGATTTACCCACAGGCGCCGTCGGCTTTCGGATAACTTCGGAATCCGTCCACTCGACTTTCGCCGATATTCCGGTTAATATATAGTACAAACACCGCTTTCGTCGATGTTTCGGTATATACAAGATACAAGATACACGATAACTTTATTGGAAATCGCAGTGTTGCCACTGAATTAAAACCAATTTACAAACATATCAATCATCAATCAATCAAACAACAAGTTCAAGTTGTGTAGACGGCGCAATGCTGTCCGATACCTTGCGTATTCGTAAGACCTTAAAACTGGCATATTTAAAATAAGTGTATCTTGTTACATACAGAGTTGGACACATTTACAAGAAAACGAGTCACTGATCATACTTGTTGATAAGGCGGGTCATGTATGGAATGCAGGAGTTCAAGTACCGGTTAGTTTTTACTTTCGGACAGTTCAGTTTGTGATTGTTCCTAGTCACTCTGCCAGTGATCTGAGTCCTAGGTGGTGGCAACCAGTCCCTGAACTCAGAGAATGAGTATATACGGTATATATATAGCACAAACACTCCCTCCGAGGCCTTCTATATAAAACCTCCTTTATCAAAGGCACCCAGAGCATTTTATGTGGCTTGAAAACTAGAAATATTCTAGCTGCTGTAATCTTTATGAAATTGACATTTGATACCACTGTTTACCACATTTGTGTGATAATTACATGAGCGCTCAAAAGCTGCGCGAAAATAAGCTACACAGATATCCCTTGAGTTTAAGGGGGACAGGCATGCCGCCGCACTTCTGGTGTGTCTTGAGTGTTACGTGTGGCTCTTGATTTTTTTTCTCCAAGTACCTTTGTGCAAGACGATAATTTATGCAAGTTTATGACGTCATGATGACGTCGTCAACAATTACAAAAGTGGTTCTTCCTCGTTTACGATCCAATGAACAAAGCAAGGATTGGTACAAAGCTAATATTTTAGGGAGAGATGCATAATGGTGCTATTGGTCAATATACGGGCTCCTTTATTGATATATTTTGAAATTAATTTTTGGTGATTTTTTTCAATAATTCAATGAGAACGTCCTTCTGTGGGCCCTCACACTTCATCAAAGCATCAGAGAATGCTAATGCCACCCATAAGAGGCAAGTTCAGGTGGCAAACCGCAGAACAGCATGTCCTTTTCTGCCCTATCATACACAGTTTTGTCAAACTTTTGCCTTTAAAATCATGCCGTAGGGGTAGTATTCATAAAATTGGCATTTACTAATCGTAAATTGGTCCAAAATCGCCATTTTTTGCTTTTTTTCCCAATCACCCAAGCACAAACAGTGACATACATCTGCAAACACACTATCTGACAGTCAGAGCAGTGTTCACAACCAGGCCAGAGAAGCCAACTTTCCAGAGGGAGGGAGGGAATAGCCAAAATGGGGGCCCCTGATTGGCCAGGCTGTTCCAAAAGGTATCGGCAGCCAGCCAGGACGTTGGAAACTGCAACTTTGCCCTTGACGTTTGCGGTAAACTGGTAATCTATGTAGGAAAAGATGCCAGATAATGAAAATAGACTTATATATCTAACAAATCAGACGGCGAAATAGAATAAACCATTTTAATACAAGTCAAATCTAAACGGGCGCGGAACTGTAAGTGGAGCCGCCCACAGCATTGACCAATCAGAAGGACACCCAGCAGGGAGGCAAGATGATAATAGATTTGAAAAAGATTTGACATGCCATGATTGCAATGTTATTAAATGTGAGATTATGCAAAGTAGGTCCTCATTTGCATGGTTAATATCTTTATATGTTAACCTCCACGAAACCTTAAAATCCCGCAGGTATAAAGTTCCTGTTAATTAGAAATATGGAATAATATCATTTTCTCATAAATTATGGAAATTAAGTCTTCACTTGGATAATTTGGCATCTATCAATGTCCCTATCTTTCTCAGTAACATTGCACGTTTGGATAGTCCAATCATTGACCGCAGCGGGTTTGTAAAGTTTCTCATCAATTATGATATGCATAATTACCATTTGATTATGCAAAACATATCAGACGTACCAGAAATCATGGACATACGCAGACCCTTTGTTGAGTTATTGTCTTTCAAAGTCCGAGACAAACCCTGCTCCTGCAGTTACAAAGAAACACCACTTTCTCTCTCTCTCTGCGCATGCTATGAGCTATCTATCACTCAAAAGTCACGACCATGGCATGACCAGAATGTTAACATGCGATATCAAAACCAGACATTACGCTACATGAATCGTTGCAAATCGCAATAATCACGTGCAGGTCTCATCAAGACCCACCCCGTACCAATTATCTATACAATTCATCTCAGCCTTCTCGAGTTATGCTGTTCATCAACACACGCACACACACACGTACACACAGACTTGCAAACGCTAAATGTAAACCATATAATGTCCTTGTATAAACATAATCTTCTTGGCAAAGGTAACACTGTAGTTCAATGCTTAGAAGTGGCCCCTTACGGCCTTTCATTGAGCGAGATCGTAAAAAATCTTTCTGATATTGTTTCTGCTTCGTACTCAACCCTCTGGCACTGCAAACGTACGGAGACCTCCTGACCACAGTAAAGGTCAGAAAAGAAAAGAAAACTGAAGTGGTACGGCCACATGTCACAGTCATCGGGAGTAGCCAAAAGCTATCATGCAAGGAATTTATCAATGAGGAAGAATGGGGAGTAGACAACGGAAAAGATCGGAGAATGGAAAGGCATGGCACTGAATGAAACGCTAAGAAAAACGGAAAATTGAGAAGGGTGAAGAAAACTAGTTGCCAGATCATGTGTGGTGCCCCAATAATGGTCAAATATCTAAACAAGAGTTCTACGACCTCATACCTTCGCCAAATGATTTTAACCTTTATGACTGACGTATTGGGAGTGTTTCTCATCAATTATGAATCATACCAGTTGGTCGTCTTCACCCAAATAACATAAGTTGTCCAAAGTATGACTATGAGCGAAACAAAGAAGGTTATGCTAACATTTATCATCAATTATGCAAATAAGCTCCTTATTAGCATAATTTGATTCAATGGTCTTCACATTCACACTACTGTACTTCCAAATGCCACAAGAATGAAATTGCCGTCATTAACTAGTATGGAATTATAGAAGTTTAACATTAATTATACAAATTAGGCTACATTTGCATATTTTCTATCTATCAACATTCCTTTCTTCCTCAGTTACAAATTCGCATATTTGAATATCATATCATGGAACACAGCGGGTTTTTAAATTGTCGCATTAATTATGCAAATTAGAATCTGATTTGCATCATTATCATCCAATCAAACAAAGCACCACGTAAGTTA
Organism: Branchiostoma lanceolatum; assembly: GCF_035083965.1. Classification (NCBI taxonomy): domain Eukaryota; kingdom Metazoa; phylum Chordata; class Leptocardii; order Amphioxiformes; family Branchiostomatidae; genus Branchiostoma; species Branchiostoma lanceolatum. Next base: position 1,026,106 of record NC_089740.1, read on the forward strand.
TAGAGTTAAAGTATAACTCATTAATTATGCAAAAGAGGTCTTCATTTGCATAGTTGATATTAATTTCTCTCTTCCTCAGTCATGTCACATGTTTGAGAGTCCTATCATGGAATTTGGAGGATGTATCAATTTTCATCATTAGTTATGCAAATTAGATACTGATTTGCATAATGAGTATTAAATCATGTAAATCATCACTCAAGCTATCCACTTAGCAAAAAGCATGACCATCCATCAAGCCCTTCTTGAGTTATTCCCTTTCACAGTCTGAAGCAAAACCTGCTCCTGCAGTCCCAGAAAATGCCGCTAGGGTGTCCAAACTGATACCCTTTACTCTCTTTCCAAAGAGCTATCTACCACTCAAAAGTCGGTTCCACAGCATATCCAAAACATGAGATATCAAAACAGGAATTTTCGCTGCAGTACTATAACAAGCCGCTAGAGGGCCCAAAATCTAATCATTTTCAGGTCTCACCAAGACCTACCAGCATATCAAGACAACCCATCCAGGCATTCTTGAGTTATGCTGGTCTTCTTATACATACAAACGCTACCCTATGCATAACCTTCTGCCCTAGCTTGGGAGCCAACAAACTCCTCGGGTGGGCGGAGCAGTGCCAAATCCACTTAGAAGCCCAGGTCTCGGGATCTAACTATTACGTGACAAGCTAATTTGTGCCAGCGTCACAGTCAAACCCCCTGACCCGATGGGAATATCTCCTTACTACACCAGTAACACTTCCCCTACACCAGTAACACGTTCCAGCTGGCACCCAGCTAGTATACACTCATACAATATAACACATTTTTACACTTTTCTCGTTAATTATGCAAAGCACTTCGCCCAAAATCTAATCATCTTGAGATTTCCCACATACACACCGACACACCAACTACGACAACAAACCATCCAGGCGTTCTTGACTTATCGTGTTCACTAACAGACACACAGACAAGCATCAACGAATAACCTTCTCAGCGAAAGTAACTAAGGGATAAAGACGAAGGAGATATATATGTATACGTAGCTTTAGTCTAAACGGCCCGGACGGGGACGAGGCTGCAAAGAACGCGCCTTGCCCGTTTGGAACAGCTTGGGACGGGCTGGGACGCGCAGAGACGGCGTCCCAAACGAGTAGCCTTTGATAGGACGCTTTCATTTTCATAGAGGTCAGGTCTTCAAGTTACGTCCACTCATAATATCTCAGCATGCATACTCGAAGCTCAAAGGACGTAGCTATATCCACCCGGTGCCACCGGGAGCGACACCGAAGCCACCGCGGGATGCAGTCAACTCCAGCGCGATGGCGTCGATCTCATCAAGGACATCATATAATGCCCTTGATCTCATAGATCTGCCCCCTCGTGGTAAGTTCCTTGAAATATTACTGTTTCGTTTAATAGAATTGCATCGTTTGCCAAACATGTAATAGAAAATCAAAGGCTTAACTTTGGCTTTAGTTTGTGACAAACCTTAATCGGTTGGTAACACAACTTTGTCATAATCTATCGTGCTGTGACTTTATATACCAATACTGAGATCGATGGCTAAAGGCCCCCTCTCACTGGACTCCGGCACTGCGGCGGCACTGCCACGGTAGATTTTTACGGCACCGTCGCGTTTCTTTCACCAATTTTCATTTGCACTCTCACTAACGTGCGGCGCATTTGCGTTTGAAGCCCAGATGAGCAAGTTATTGAATGAACTTTATTGTTCGACAATCGTATATGGTACAATATATGGCACTAAATCAACAATACTGCAAGGCTAACCTATGCTTCAAGTACAAAACATTATCGATAACAGTGTATGAATTACAATAAAGCCATGTATGGATTATTTTTTCCCTCGCTTTTAGGATGAAGTATAATGAAATTGACCTATGTAGGTGGTATAGGAGTTGGACATGACAACCATACATGGGACACATCGTTCTGTGTACCAGATATGGTGAAGTTTGTCTTAGTAGTAATACTTTGTAACAGCACATCTGTCTCTTTGCCATAAGTGGGACAGGCCATGGCCATTACAAATTGAAATTTATCTTCAATATTTTCATTACATGTCGGACACAATCTGTGAGTGCCTTGTGGGTTGTGGTGTCGATTCTTTTCAACTTCTAGACAACGTGCGCTGATTCTCAGTGTAGTTATGCTTATCGGTTTATTATGATTTGATGTGATATATTTTCCCTACCAAAGTGATTTTTGATTTTATAATATGTGTGGAGTTTACTAATATTTCCCTCCAGCCAGGGAGAAACGTGAGTTTCACACTTTGTTTAAATGTATATTCAAAACGGTTGGTATTAACGTTAACTGCGGGGCTAAGCCAAACATGTCTACGTAACATGTCTTGAACGTGAGTAGCCCAGTCATTTTCTTCTTCGAATGATGAAGCGTCGTATGTTTTTTTAATAATCCTGTTATTAGGTACATTGTTTAATCTTAGCGAGAGTATCTAATCAACTATGTTTGACTATCAACGATCAATAAATAGGAATTCTTCTCATTCACCCCTTACGGCGAAACATTGAGTAAAATTTGCGATACAGTGCCTGACTGGTATATCAAGTTCTGAATCAGTTTATCACTGTATTTCTTGAATGGCACAAGAGCGGGGCGAGTGCATGTAGACGAATGGTCTGATTCCTGTCCTGAGCGACTAGTCTATCAACTTCCGTACTGGAATAAGTGTACAATGCAGAGATCTAATTTTCAGTGGGATTAAGCAATATCCCAATGAAAATATCAGAGGATCTACAGCTACAATCCTCAACCTCACTACAATGCAGTAAATTAGGTTTAACCAAACTCTTAAACAGATCAATAGCTAGGGAAATGGACCGATTGCAGTTTGACGGTACAGTGCTTTCAATTGATCAGAAATCGCAGTGCTGTCGACATCAATGGATCAAACTACAATGCAAAATTATAATAGAAAAATGCATCAAAAACTGATTTCAAGTGATAAAAGGATTTTCACGTATGACACTTGGTCCAACAAAAGTAACATGTCATAGAATATAGGTATAACCTTGAAACTGACATATCACTTTTACACAATAGCGCGCGCGGTGAGCTCCCGGTAAGCTCCCGGCGAGCGCGCGGCACTTTGTCACTTGCGTTTTTTTTCAAATTTTGAAAAAAATCGCCATTTCAACCGGCACGCCGGCGGTGTGGACCGGCACTGGTACGGCACTGAGACGTCACTAGGACGGTACGCCGAGGTCTGTGCACGGCACTGCGGCGGTAGCCATTTCCAAGCTACCGCACGTTACCGCCACAGTACCGCAGCCCAATGAGAGGGGGCCTTAAGAACAGCTTATTAGGCCGTTCTACGTCGTTTTCAGTGCAAATCCGAGTTTTCCCAGACAAAAAATTTCAAAGTGATGATTTCGCTCAAAACCTCTGTTTTAAGGCCTATTTCGACGTTTTGAAGCATAAAACGGCCTTTGCCGGTAAAATTTCATCTTGGCTTTTTTTCTCGCCAAACCGCTCGGAATCGCTTGCAAATGACTTAGAACAGCTTATTAGGCCGTTCTACGTCGTTTTCAATGCAAATCCGAGTTTTCCCAGAGAAAAAATTTCAAAGTGATAATTTCGCTCAAAACCTCTGTTTTAAGGCCTATTTCGACGTTTTGAAGCATAAAACGGCCTTTGCCGGTAAAATTTCATCTTGGCTTTTTTTCTCGCCAAACCGCTCGGAATCGCTTGCAAATGACTTAGAACAGCTTATTAGGCCGTTCTACGTCGTTTTCAATGCAAATCCGAGTTTTCCCAGAGAAAAAATTTCAAAGTGATAATTTCGCTCAAAACCTCTGTTTTAAGGCCTATTTCGACGTTTTGAAGCATAAAACGGCCTTTGCCGGTTAAATTTCATCTTGGCTTTTTTTCTCGCCAAACCGCTCGGAATCGCTTGCAAATGACTTAGAACAGCTTATTAGGCCGTTCTACGTCGTTTTCAATGCAAATCCGAGTTTTCCCAGACAAAAAATTTCAAAGTGATAATTTCGCTCAAAACCTCTGTTTTAAGGCCTATTTCGACGTTTTGAAGCATAAAACGGCCTTTGCCGGTAAAATTTCATCTTGGCTTTTTTTCTCGCCAAACCGCTCGGAATCGCTTGCAAATGACTTAGAACAGCTTATTAGGCCGTTCTACGTCGTTTTCAATGCAAATCCGAGTTTTCCCAGACAAAAAATTTCAAAGTGATAATTTCGCTCAAAACCTCTGTTTTAAGGCCTATTTCGACGTTTTGAAGCATAAAACGGCCTTTGCCGGTAAAATTTCATCTTGGCTTTTTTTCTCGCCAAACCGCTCGGAATCGCTTGCAAATGACTTAGAACAGCTTATTAGGCCGTTCTACGTCGTTTTCAATGCAAATCCGAGTTTTCCCAGACAAAAAATTTCAAAGTGATAATTTCGCTCAAAACCTCTGTTTTAAGGCCTATTTCGACGTTTTGAAGCATAAAACGGCCTTTGCCGGTAAAATTTCATCTTGCTTTTTTTCTCGCCAAACCGCTCGGAATCGCTTGCAAATGACTTAGAACAGCTTATTAGGCCGTTCTACGTCGTTTTCAATGCAAATCCGAGTTTTCCCAGAGAAAAAATTTCAAAGTGATAATTTCGCTCAAAACCTCTGTTTTAAGGCCTATTTCGACGTTTTGAAGCATAAAACGGCCTTTGCCGGTAAAATTTCATCTTGGCTTTTTTTCTCGCCAAACCGCTCGGAATCGCTTGCAAATGACTTAGAACAGCTTATTAGGCCGTTCTACGTCGTTTTCAATGCAAATCCGAGTTTTCCCAGACAAAAAATTTCAAAGTGATAATTTCGCTCAAAACCTCTGTTTTAAGGCCTATTTCGACGTTTTGAAGCATAAAACGGCCTTTGCCGGTAAAATTTCATCTTGGCTTTTGTTCTCGCCAAACCGCTCGGAATCGCTTGCAAATGACTTAGAACAGCTTATTAGGCCGTTCTACGTCGTTTTCAATGCAAATCCGAGTTTTCCCAGAGAAAAAATTTCAAAGTGATAATTTCGCTCAAAACCTCTGTTTTAAGGCCTATTTCGACGTTTTGAAGCATAAAACGGCCTTTGCCGGTAAAATTTCATCTTGGCTTTTTTTCTCGCCAAACCGCTCGGAATCGCTTGCAAATGACTTAGAACAGCTTATTAGGCCGTTCTACGTCGTTTTCAATGCAAATCCGAGTTTTCCCAGACAAAAAATTTCAAAGTGATAATTTCGCTCAAAACCTCTGTTTTAAGGCCTATTTCGACGTTTTGAAGCATAATACGGCCTTTGCCGGTAAAATTTCATCTTGCTTTTTTTCTCGCCAAACCGCTCGGAATCGCTTGCAAATGACTTAGAACAGCTTATTAGGCCGTTCTACGTCGTTTTCAATGCAAATCCGAGTTTTCCCAGAGAAAAAATTTCAAAGTGATAATTTCGCTCAAAACCTCTGTTTTAAGGCCTATTTCGACGTTTTGAAGCATAAAACGGCCTTTGCCGGTAAAATTTCATCTTGGCTTTTTTTCTCGCCAAACCGCTCGGAATCGCTTGCAAATGACTTAGAACAGCTTATTAGGCCGTTCTACGTCGTTTTCAATGCAAATCCGAGTTTTCCCAGAGAAAAAATTTCAAAGTGATAATTTCGCTCAAAACCTCTGTTTTAAGGCCTATTTCGACGTTTTGAAGCATAAAACGGCCTTTGCCGGTAAAATTTCATCTTGGCTTTTTTTCTCGCCAAACCGCTCGGAATCGCTTGCAAATGACTTAGAACAGCTTATTAGGCCGTTCTACGTCGTTTTCAATGCAAATCCGAGTTTTCCCAGAGAAAAAATTTCAAAGTGATAATTTCGCTCAAAACCTCTGTTTTAAGGCCTATTTCGACGTTTTGAAGCATAAAACGGCCTTTGCCGGTAAAATTTCATCTTGGCTTTTTTTCTCGCCAAACCGCTCGGAATCGCTTGCAAATGACTTAGAACAGCTTATTAGGCCGTTCTACGTCGTTTTCAATGCAAATCCGAGTTTTCCCAGACAAAAAATTTCAAAGTGATAATTTCGCTCAAAACCTCTGTTTTAAGGCCTATTTCGACGTTTTGAAGCATAAAACGGCCTTTGCCGGTAAAATTTCATCTTGGCTTTTTTTCTCGCCAAACCGCTCGGAATCGCTTGCAAATGACTTAGAACAGCTTATTAGGCCGTTCTACGTCGTTTTCAATGCAAATCCGAGTTTTCCCAGACAAAAAATTTCAGTGATAATTTCGCTCAAAACCTCTGTTTTAAGGCCTATTTCGACGTTTTGAAGCATAAAACGGCCTTTGCCGGTAAAATTTCATCTTGGCTTTTTTTCTCGCCAAACCGCTCGGAATCGCTTGCAAATGACTTAGAACAGCTTATTAGGCCGTTCTACGTCGTTTTCAATGCAAATCCGATATTTTGTCGAAAAAAATGTGGATGTGAAAATTTACTTTTTTCGAGTGCCTGAAACCGTAAAGAGTCCCCCAGCCAAAATGGAAAGAGTTGCAGAAACCCAGGTCATGTAGAAAGGGTAGCAATAGAACTTGGTCCAATCGTAAGGAGGGAGTCCGCTTCTTTGGGACACCCCCGTCAGCCACCGATGCTGTATATCCCTGTAGATGGCTGTTCCAACTAGAGTGCATCCCCCTATAGAGAGTATACGGCAGTACTACGTAATTAGATGACTTATATTTGCATATCATTAACGAAAGATGACGGATATTACCCGAAATTAATCAGGAAGCACACATTATCATTCAGTTGCAATAATTTGTTGGTTAGTAAGAATCATTCATCTGGATATCTCGTGAGTCGAACACTTTTTTATTTGAACAGCTTAGTTGTTCCCATGGCAAATAATTATTACGTTATGCCATGATATAGCATGTTTTGGTATTTACACATCAAAATCTATTATTATCCGGAAGACGATGTTCCATATTGTGTATTTCGCAGCACTTGTCATTTCCTTTGTATTCTACTACAGCTATCTAAACCCTAACACTAGTTCGATCCTTACAGTGCTTTTAGATATGAACAAATAAATGAATTAACAGTTACAAGTAAATAAAGTTAATAACATGTACAATGTACCGACCTGCACTAAGATAAAGGACTACTCCCAAGATACAGCCTCTTGTGCCAACCTGACCTCGCATGACTCCAAGCCACGCCCCAAGACACAAACCAAAAACGTTTAGAACCGATGCCGTCACCGATAAGATCTGGACACCTCTAAACATCCCAACAACCCCTGTGGAAAAAACAATGACAGATAATGGTACAAACTGGGCCATGGCTCAAAACGTTTTCCACGAGGAGTTGCAATTTATGTCAAAGGCCCAACCCCTCCTTAGAAATATTTTGTACATTTCTGAAAGTTAACGTAATAAGTACCTACCACAATTATTCTTAAAAAAAAAGTGTCAATCTAAGGAACACAGTGCAGAGAAACTGAGGAATTTAAGTACTAAGGGACGCTCCGTTGAATACTTCACACCGCTAGTAAAAATCATACGAAATTACTGGACTTTGAGCCGGTTGCTGTAAATGATAACAGAAAGAAGAAATAACCTCTCACCAAACTTGTAGGTTTGATACTGCCATAGTCCCGCTGTGCGTGTACAGTCTGCCACAGCCCGGACACGCGTCACCCGTCCTCCTTTGCGCCATAGTCCCAGGTAACGTCAGTGCACGCCGTGGTTCCCGTGGAGTCAGTCCGACAGCCGGATTGTTTCAGCCGGAGTCCGCTGACCCAAGCCGACGTGACCACAGTCACAGTTAGAACAATGAAGGCCAGACTTCCGAGACAAATGGCAGCGTCTCTTAACAACGTCATTCTTGCAGGAGTCATGATTTTTCACCCTACATCTGAAGTACCCTGCCGAGACTGACCAGTTCAGGCGAGGACGGTTCCATTGGGGTCGTTTAGGGGGAAATAGTACTTCACTAATTTGAGATATTTCATCCTTCTCAACGGAAATATTTTCTGTAATAAATGGCAATCCGCCAGGCTTGATTTGTCTTTGTTGTCGTGTTTTGTCTTTTCTTGTTATGTTTGGTTTGCCCAAAGGGTCGCAAATAGACCGTCATTAAGGAAGTATCCTTTGTTTGTTAAGTGACAAATAACTTGAAATAAGACCTCTCTGGTGTAACGTTACAGATGAAGTCCTGCCTTTATCTAAGGATATGAGAACGCTTTACGCTAAAATCAGGAGACATGCTGCCCCTTACTGTTTTAATTCAGGAAATACCAGTTACGCTGTACGCAACACTTTTCCACTAGGAACCAAACTTGTCTGGGCAAGCGTGTTGCTTTTTGTCTTGTCTTGTTGGCGACGCTTTCAGGAAGCGCGTCAAACAGGTATATTATGTATTTAGTTGTCGGGAATTCCGAACACCCCAGCTATGCAGATTGGTATTTGTGGAATGTTACTCGCACGCGCAGTAGTGTCCTCTTTGGAACAAGAAAAGAAGTCTTTTTTTCGAGATTTAGGGAAAGTCATGCCTATTGCACTGTGGGGAAAGTATATGGATTTGAATTCATGATATATCTGTTTAGAAAAATTAGTCACCGATGTGTTTCTACTCGGGACCAACCACTAATGCTGTCGCTCTGCTAGAACTCGAGCATTTCTCAGAATGGAGCTCCAGACAATTAGCCTGTCTGGAGGATTGTTTGAATCAAGGATTCTAATTCATCAATAACTTAGTGGAAAAGTCAAAATTCAAATGTCTGTTGGCTGTCCAACAATAAGTAGACACATCTTAACCTTTAGCTACACGGCCTGGCACCTTAGTTGCAACGTGTCAAAACATAGATTAAAATGTTAATCAGCAATTACATATAGTCACTCGATCGTCGCCATGGCAATACGTTTATTGCCTTTCTTGTTATCTTCGCCGAGTACTTGTACTCGGAGAAGATGATGTTTTCGGTTGAAAAATCTGTTTGGTGGGTCTGAATGTATGTCAGGAGCATAACTCAAGAAAGCTTCAATAAATCTTTATGATTTTCGGCAGGTGTGTAGTGGTTGTGCAAAGAAAGGTCAAGTTCGAAAATGGTTCACCTTGCGTTCTTCAACAGTACTGCAGCGGACTTTGCATTCGTTTTGTGTTTGTATGTAGGCAAAAAAAGTGACGGAAACGTTGATGGATCTTCATGATTTTTTGCAGGTGTGTAGATGTTGTAAAAACGGAGGTCAAGTTCAAAAATGGTTCCCCTTGTATTTTCCGTCGGTACTGCAGCGGGCTTTGTGTGGATGTGTATTTGTATGTCGCCAGCATAACTCAAGAAGCTGTTGATGGATCTGTATGATATCTAGTGGATGGGTAGGGTTTATAGAAAGGAAGGTCAAGTTCGATAATGGGCCTTCTAGCGGGCACCTAAGGTACTGCAACAGAGCTTCTAGAAATTTGGAGGTAAATGTTCTGAAAGTGCTATGGTCATGATTTTTGTGTGGTAGATAGTTCATGCCACAGAAAGTAAGTTCTGTAAACTTGGGCCCCCTAGCGGCTTGTTAAGAACTGCAGTGGGTGTTTTCGGACATGAATAACTTGAGAAGGGGTCGACAGATCGTCATGATAGTTGGTATTTACAGAGCTCAGATGGTACTTTACATAATCAATGACTAATTATGCAAACCAGGAGCTAATTTGCATAATTAGAAAGGAAAGTCTGTTCACTGCAATTCATAATCGGACATGGGACTGTCAGGTCATGTAACCAGATGGCCTTGCATAAACGTACATGTAGGTCAAATAGATAAACTATCCTCCAAGCAGGGATGTGGGTCCTGCTGGTTTTTAACGCGTTCAGTTTAGGCATTTTTGTTCACCACGATTGGTGACATAATGAAAAGGGGACAAAAAAGAAAGCCTGACAAAATCACCTAAAAACACGTCAAAAACCAGCCAGACCCACTCCTCTGCTTGGAGAGTACACTGTACCAAAACTGCACCACTGCTAGGTGCGGAAAAGTCACGTGTACATGTACTATGTCTTTCAAAATGTGTATGATATGGAATAAAGATTTATTCTATTCATGTATATTGACTGTACCATTTCATCATCACTTTCAACTTACAACACTGCAATATCGAACCTTTGTGGCCCATATAATATCAACATACTCATATTTTGTCATGACCAGTATAACATATACATTTGTATCAGCACACTCTACACATATACTAGTCCTGTACCACCAAATGATTTTTAACCCCATCTAGACTGGACTCATTCGCCCCATCATAACTTCCAAATGGTATGGTGCATGATCAAATTTGCAGGGGGTGATAAGCACGTAAATATCAATCACTCTCCATAATAAGCCTTGATTATTTGGCGAAGATAATGTGTTCGTGGAACTCTAGTTTTGTTATGCTTTGTTTGTCAGTATTGCATACCTGATAAGCCGCATTATGGCGTAACACAACAGGTTTGAACTGAACAGTAGATATGCGGACAGACTTATTTGATCTACTGCACCGGAAAGGACTCCTTCTCTTTTCGATAAGTGTGGTGGGTTCTTTTACGTGCTCGAGGTGTGGCTCTCCTCAAACACGTAACCTCCATGTATCGTCATATACGAGAGACGTCGCCCTATCCAAGGAACGTCTATATCTTATGTGGGTTTTATCTTAGTCTGTGTAGCGCAAATTCTAACTGTCCAGGGCTCTATGAATCCCTTCCCCACATGGATTATAACCGCTCACCTCTAAACCATAGACTGATGGGGAGAAACTATGGAAACCAGTCATCACAGCGTCTAACACCATGGTAACTAAATCTCACAACGATTGGTCCATGAAAGTACAAGAAGCAGACTTTTTTAGAAGGTAAAATGTACTGTAAGTAGAAGATATCGTGACGACCACATCGACACAAAAGGTTGACATCTCGATTTCTATTCACCGGGAACATTAACAAAGAAATAGACCGGAAGAAAACCATCTAAGTGTTGTATTTAACATTGGTTTACACACGCCATCTTGATTACATTAGAAACGGCAAATTATAGGCGTCTAAATGGTGCTTGACCAGATCAGCATATTGACAAGAAAAACGACATGTAGGTACAGAAACCTTTAATTACAGAAAAACTATCTTTATGTACCTAGAAAAAAACTATCTTTACGTAAAGAGAACTATCTTTTGGTACAGAAAACTATCTTTACAGAAAAACTACCTTTAGGTGCTGAAAAACTACCATTAGGTACGGTTACTTGCTGATGGGTCTTCATGGTTACATGGTTCCTCTCTTCCCCCGAGCGTTTCCAACACATAAGACAAGCATATTAAAGTTATTTGTTTCCGAACCGGTTTAGTACAGCAGGAATTCTTATAGAGCTTGCATATTTGTGCGAAACTTGGAAGATCTATTCTTACATCTAGAACTGTGCAGGCTAAAAAAAAGATGGCGGGTTTGGCGCCATTCTAAAGATCTTGAAACATCTGCTGGTACTTCCCTCTATCACTTTTTCTTTTCCAGCACCACGCCAGCCCGCCCACAACGGTCACGGCGAGCAGAACACTCAGGACTACAGCCGCCGTTTTGGAGCCACCGGACGCCTGCCGACCTGGAGGGGTCATGGTAGGGAACATTGGAGTAATTTCTGATCTGCATTTGTCTTTCTAGTTTATTGCGATATACAGTGTTAATGGATTCAACATCAATAAACATAACATGTGTATCATATCTAAAACGTTTTACTATCTTTGTTTCAAGATTGACATCAGTCATTTCAGACTTACATCGTCCTTGCTTCTACGGTACGTATATCATGAAGGATATAGAATGCTAAGTGAACTAAGACCAGTATTACTTGTTAAGATGCAAAGCTATGTAAATATAACGGATAATTAAGATATTCATGGTGTAGCGAAGAGCAATCGATAGATACATTATTATGGTAGTATACTGGTTTATTCAGTAGGGTGTCGAGCCATTGGACTGAGTTGTATGGTTTGAACAAAAAAACTAGCCGGCGCGCCTGGGTGCCATCCTATTTCTACCGGAACATTCGCTACCCTAAAAATGTAAGAGCCCCGGTAGAAATAGGATGGCACCCCGGCTACAAAAAAACAAGTCGAGATTGAAGACTGATTACGCTTAACAGTATTTTAGAAATCAATTAGAATGTAAACTTTTAAGGTAACTTTAGGTTTGCCATATCTAAGCAATGTTGCGGAAATAGGTACCTTATGAATTTAAGATTATTCTAGATCCAAGAGTTAAGTGGTAAAAATGATTATAGTACTTGCTAAAATACACAAAATGTGAGTCACTTTATGACAAATTTTGCATTGAATGTAACAAAATGTTACTTACTATCGCAGAACTCGCCCTCCCACCCATCCGGGCACTTACAAGCACCGTTGAATGTATGACAGGTGGCGTTCTGAGGACAAGTACAGTTGAACTCACACTCACCGCCATATTTGCCTTTGGGACATCCTGAAACAAACAGATAAACAACTAAGATAATAGGCTAGATCACTCTTTGGACGTTCTGAAGATTAAACACATCACCTGAAGATAATACCTTTCGCCCTTGAGAATATTTCTCACACTTTCTTTTCACACTCTGACTCACTCTAGCTCACTTTCTCATTCATTCTTCTTCTTCTTCTTCTTTATTCTTCCCGTAGGAGATGATGGTTTCATTTCACTTTACTTACAATATAACAGTATTGATACATCTTCAAAGGATAAAACATATTTACAAATCTCGCGGTATATGACATCCATCACATTGGTATGTCAAAGCTTGTGTTACTTGTTGTTCTTCTGTAGTGCTCGATTCACTTCTGACACTCCTCCCCTTATTGGGTATAATTTTTCAACGGCTTATGAGTTGTCATCACAAATAATCACATGATCATCAGCCCTATCCGCATAGCTTCATCACACTTCAGTTAAATATAAAATTGTTGATATATCTATAAAAGACAAAACATATTTACATCTCTCACGGTACATGACGTCTGTCACAACGACATCCATCACATTGGTATGTCAAAGCTTGTGTTACTTGTTGTTCTTTTGTAGTGCTCAATTCACTTGTCTCTCCTCCCCTTATCGGGTATAATTTTCAACGGCTTTTAAGTTGTCATCACAAATAACCACATGGTCATCAGCCCTATTTCCTTTCACAGTTTCCACATTGTGACCCTTACATACATTCTCTGGTGTCCTTTCGTGACTCTAATTTCCAGGTATAGGTTAAGTCTCGTTTCGTCTCAGTTCCTGTGTTTTACTCTATCAATGTCTGTAAGTTCTTTGTTCTTTGCGCGTGTGTTGCAGGCTGTTATTATCGTTTCCATCTCGTGTGCTTCAGTGCCATTATTGCTAATGGTTTAATGGTTTGTGCTGCTGTCGTCATAAACTCTTCCCACTGTTCCTCTGACACCTCTTCCTCTACTCTAGCCCCCAGCAACACTTCAACAAGCCTCTCATCTTGCTGTTGATATATATTTGCAGCCACGTTTGTTCCCAGATAGTCTGTGATGTTATCCATTAATGCATCCCTTGTCGAATTAAAGGTTGAACACTGTGTGATAAAGTGTCCTACTACATCCTGTGTTGTCGTTCCGCATGTGGGACATGGTCTGGGTATTTGCTCTGTTGGAGCTGTACTCATTTGCAGGTTCTCTCTATGTGTAAGCTTCTTCTTTGCCAGGTGCCATAGTTTGTGGGGTCTCCTGTTGGTCTCATGTATCTTGTAGAATCTGGGACATGTTGTGTGGTCATTTACCATCTCCCCTCTTCTGTTTCGGCTATCGCTGACTGTACTATGGTCTTCCACTGGTCTTTGCCTGGGAATTCCATTGTGATCCAGTACTGTTCTAGGTAGGTACACTTGGAGCCCATATCGCTCTGCAATCTCGAAGCAGTCTCCCAGGAATCCTTCTGTCTTCCGTTTGCTTGAGGTTAACACATGTGAGTATAACCTGTATAAGAAGATATTCTTTGCCAAGCACGTGTGGTGTAGTGTTGCCAGTCGCCCAAACAGCAGTAGCTTGTGTTTGTCCAGTGTTGCTCTGAGCGGCATCATTCCGAGGGCTGCAAGGCTCGCATTTGTCTCGGTCTGGAAGTTCATTCCCTGCATACGCTTTGCACTTGCCCTATGCACCCTCTCTAGCTTCTGCATTTCTGTGGAAGTTGGGAACCATAGCTCACATCCATGCAGCATGCTGGGTAATACGAGCGTGTGGTAGAGCTTTTTGGTGGTGACAGGGTTCAGCCTCCTACCTTCCAAACCAGTGTCTAATATTGCACTTGTCTTCCCCTTTCCCTTCTGACAGCCTTTTCTGTTGAACTGGCTGATCGCAGGCCGGCTTCGTGTATCACCCCTACATGTGTTACTTGGGAGACTTCTGGGATAGTACTTGCTCCCATTCTCCATCCCGTCTTTGGCTCTATTGAGTTTTTCTTCTTTCTCTCCCCAAAAACTACACACTTGCTCTTCTCCGGAGCATACTGGAAACGCCATCTCCTTCCATAGTTCTCCATCTTGTTGATCATGGTTTGCAGACCGCTTCTTGAGCTGGCCAGGAGGCAGATATCATCGGCTAGGGCTGGAGTGCTGCAGCTGATCCCTCCTACTGAGACTCCACACTTCATTTTCTTTAGCTCTTCATGCACGTCGTTGGTAGCTAGTAGGTAGCACATCAAGGACAGGACGCCTCCTTGGTTCACGCCCCTTGTGGTTGTGAATTCTACTGAGAACCCTCCATTCAACAGTACTCTGTATCTGTTTCCAGTGTGCATTTCCCTGAGCAGCCTCCACATTTTCCCATCTGTTCCTTCTTTGTAAATTTTGTACAGCATCCCTTCAATCCACACTCAGTATCGTACGTTTTTCTCGTGTCGAGAAAGCACCCACAGACCTCGCTGCCTCTCTCTGTGTAGTGCTTTAAGGTTTCCTGGACAGTTAAGGCTACAATTATGTTACTGCAACCCTTTTGACCGCCACTCTGCAACTCATGTGGCACACCTCTTGCTTTTAGCCATGGCCTCCACCTCTCGTACAGGATTTTTTCCCACACCTTGGATATGCAGGGCAGCAGGGTAACCCCTCTGTGGGCATCAAAGTCCGTCTTGTCTGTTTTTCCCTGTTTTAAGAGAGGGATTTTCACACCTTTTTTAAACGCTTCGGGGACGAACTCCTCATCCTTCACACTATTGAAGAGGTTTGTCAGCTTCATCCACAGAGGCTCCCCTCCATACTTTATATGAACCTGAAGTCCTGTTACAATGCTCCAGTTGTGACTAATCCCATCGGAAATAGCGATCATAATGCAGTTTGGTGGCAACCAAGGGTCCGCCCGAAGACGCCGAATAAAACCAGGGACGTGCTTGTACGTCCCATGCCGGACTCTAGTCTCCGTGCATTCGGTCGATGGATCACGACACACACTTGGCAAGAAGTACTTGAGGAAGCCTCCGTAGATAGTAAGACAGAAGTCTTCTACCGCATCCTCCACGAAGCAATGGACAGATTCTTTCCCCAGAAGAAAGCCAAACTGCACCACAAAGACAAGCCATGGTTTACTGCTGCATTAAAAAACTTGATCCTCAAGAGGCAGCGAGCACACAGTCTCGGCCAATGGACTCTGTACAGATTTCTTCGGAACAAGATCGCCAGGGACATCCTTCGAGAAAAGAAGTCACACTACAAGAACCACATCGAGCATATGAAGAAAACTCACCCATCGGAATGGCACAAGTCCATCCGCCGCGTGGTAAATTGGTCTGCTCCCTCCACGACGATCAACGTACCGGGCTTAGAACCGAACAACAGGGCAGGTATAGCGGACGCTCTTAACAAACACCTGTCAGCCATCTGCCAGGCACTTAGCCCACTTGATTGTAGTATATTACCATCTTACTTACCTGCTACTCCACCTCCCCAAGTAAGCATATGGGACATGTACCACCGACTAAGGCGTATAAAGGTGTCCAAAGCCCCAGGACCTGACAAAATACCACCAAAACTCATACAGGAATTCGCTTTTGAGCTAGCGACCCCAATGACGGACATTGTGAACTCTTCTGTCAGAGATGGGAAAGTACCAGATCAATGGAAAGAAGCCATTGTCGTTCCGGTTCCCAAAGAACTCCCGGCCGACCTCGACAGGGTTCGCCCTGTGTCACTGACAGCACAATTCGCGAAGATCTGCGAAAGCTTCGTTTCAGCTTGGATAATGTCTGATATCTTGCCCCATGTTGACCCGAAACAATTTGGGAATATGAAGGCATGTTCTACAACTCACTGCCTCGTTGACTTACTCAACTTCTTTTACACTGGAGCTGAAAACAAATCCACAGTGGGGACCCTGATTCTGACGGACTTTTCTAAGGCGTTTGATCGCGTCTGTCATACAACGGCCATCAACAAGCTCATTCGCCTCGGAGCAAGGTCATCACTCATCCCCTGGGTATGTAACTTTGTATCAAACCGCAGACAACGCGTTCGTTACCAGGGAGCATTATCGCAATGGGAAAATTTGACCTGCGGAGTAGCCCAGGGCACCCTGATGGGACCACTCGTATTTCTGGCCATGATAAATGATGCTAGACCAGTCACTGTGAACTCATACTGGAAGTATGTGGACGACTACAATCTGGGAGAGGTCAGAAAAATCTCAATCCTGACATCGCTTCAATCTGACCTGAACAACCTTGATAACTGGGCTGCCGACAACCGCATGTTATTAAACCCTAAGAAATGCAAGGCCATGCATTTCTCCTTCGTGCGTACCCCCCTACAACCACCTGTGCTGACTCTTGCTGGACAAACGCTTGACATTACTACAAAGGCTAGGTTGCTAGGGCTCCACATTCGCTCTGATTTGAAATGGGATGACCAAGTGGAAACCATGGTGTCCAAGAGTAGTAAAAGGCTGGTCATCATAAGCAGGTTGCGCCGTTCAGGAGCACCGGTTGCAGACCTGATCACCATATACTGTGGCTACATAAGACCTTTACTCGAGTACGCCGTCCCATGCTGGGGTTCAGCTCTAACTCAGAGACAGTCGGCTTCCCTAGAGCGGGTACAGAGAAGAGCCTGCAGGATGATAATGGGACGTCAGTTCACGACGTACAGCGAAGCTCTCCAGCATCTGGATCTTCAACGCCTGTCATCTCGCAGACAACAACTTTGTATTGACTTTGCTGTGATAGCAGAAAGGTCGGCTCGCTTCTCCAAGTGGCTACCCCTTACCCGTGGTCAGCAGCATGGCAGGCAACTCAGAAACTCTGCTCACTACCAACAGCCCACTGGGACTAAACGATACATAACCAGTGCCATCCCAGCGATGATTAAGATATTGAATGAACTGTAAGACGTGATGGACATTGTATGACATTATATGTATATGTTTATAATATGTGTGTGTGTATTATCGTTGTAAAAAGAGCCAGAAATATTTCACATGTACATGTACATGTACTACCGCAAGGCACACATACGCTCTGTCTGAATGTCGCACTGTTGGGCCCTTGTTGTCGTCTTGCATTCCGGTTTTTAAATGTACTGCTTTATCTAACGTTTGTTGATTTTAGATATGTCACCAGATTTTACTTAGTCGGCTAATGGTGATACTTTTGTAAATCTGACCACAATTCGGTCATGAATTTGACTGCCACTGTCAGTTTGTGTAAGTTTTCTTAATAAACCATTCATCATCATCATCATCATATGTTCATATGTTAGTCCGTCTAAGCCACCACTCTTGCCGTTCTTCAGCTTCTTACACACTGCTGCTACCTCTGCCATAGTGAAGGGTTCTTCAAGTAAGCCCTCAGTGTTCTTGAGACTCTCTCTCACCATTCTTCTCACTTCTGCTTCTGTAGCTGTTTTGTTCTCCTCTTCAAAGAGTTCACACTCCTCTTCCTGCTCGTTACCAAGTTCTTCGAAGTGTTTAGCCCATGCTTCTCTTACTTCCTGTGCATCTGTGATAAGTTGGCCACCCTTTCTCACCGCCTGAGGTCTGTCCCTCTTGCCTTTCCTCTGCCTTATTTTTGTCCAGAAGGCTCTCTCGTCACTAACTGCTAGCTCAGCCAGTTCTTGATTATCTTTCTCTTCTTGGATTTGTTTGGCTTTTCTGAGTTCATCTCTAAAGTTGTTTTTGTTCTTCTTATACTCTCTGAGCAGCACATTGTCCCTTTCTTTTGGCCTTCCTCCTCTCTTCCACTGTAACCATGCCTCTACCTCGTTCCGATGCGCCTCTGCGACTTCTGGGCTCCAGTATGGTTTCTGATGCTTCTTTGGTTTCCTGGCCGGGATCACTTCTTGAGCTGTGTCTCTCAAGGCTGCGGTTATCATGGCCAGTTCTTTTTCTATGTTATCTGCTGCTCTGCTCATGTCTCTCCTTCAGCCGCATTTGGTAGGTCTTCTGTGTTTCCTGATCGCTCATCCTTTTCCAGTCTGGTCTGAGATGGATTTCTCCCTCTTCCCACACTACCGGCTTGATAAGGAGAGATACTACTATTGGGTTGTGGTCTGAGATATTTGCACTTTGCTCGTCTATAACTTTGCATGACTTTATTTCCGGTAACAGTGAGGGTGCCATGAGAATGTCGTCAATGGTAGTCTCGCAGTACTGCTTGCTGCTGTAAGTCAGACATGTTCCTATTGGCCCTTCACAAATGATGTTGAGGTTCAGAGAAATCAAGCCCAGCTCTTCCATGGTGGACAGTAGCTCACTGCCAAATCTGGATGTTTGCCCTCTGCCTCGCTGACCTCCTTCCTGCCCTAACTCCGCATTGAAGTCACCAACAAAGAGAACGCTTCCTTCATTCTCATACTTCCCGTAGACTTCTACCATGACATCTAGTTGGTCTCTATATTCCTCCATGGGTGAGTTTGCATGCGGCAGGTATACAGCAAATACAAATGACTTCTGTCCATTTCTGAGTCTAATTCTTATACCCATCAGTCTGTCGTTGCCGTCTTCTAGCTTGTGCACAGCATAGTCGATTGATGTTTTCCATACCAGGGCTACACCCCACTGGCCTCTTCTCCATGCTCTATTTTCCTTGTCTTTTAGTCTTCTGTCGGCCCTTCCCCATCCTCTGTGTGTGTCTAGTGCATGATCAAGTGCAGTTAGTGCATCTTCATACAGCCAGTGTTCTGCAATGGCCAGGATATCCACTTCAGCAAGGTGTAGCCTTATAAATGGCAGTGCTGACACTAACCCCCTGGTGTTGTAGCACCCAATAGTCAGGTTCTCATGTGTTGTACTGGTATTCATGGTTGAGTTGTTGTTGCTGCATGGTTTCTCTCACCGCCACCCTCAGTGTTGTCACCCTTGCCTTTGTACCTCTTCTCTGACATCCATTCACGGCACTTGACCCCCCTGGGCCAGAAGTCTTCCTTCACCACCATATGTGCCTGGTGCAGTAGAACATTGATTCTTGCAAACGCTATGTCTTTTTGTCTGCTGTCCATGACTCTCACTAATGATAATTGGACTCCCTTACTCTGGGCATACAGCACTTATGTATCATGCTCTGGAGGCTCTCTGCTTCTCTCTGCTTCATGTAGCCCAGGAAGACCCTCTTTCTCCGCACTCGGTTTCTCCCAATACCCACAAAATCTGAGAAGTCAGTGTGGCTGTCTGTACAGTTTATGTTGTTCCTCCCTGTTTGTAACCTTCTGTGTTCGGTGTTGCATTGTTGGGTTCTAGGGGAGTTCTCTTGTTGCACATGTGTCACTGCTTCCTTGTATGTCTTGTTCTGTGTGCATTCAATTGTTGTTCCTCGTGGATTACTTCTCAATCTCGATGGGTCTCTCTGTGGTTTTGGGCTCTCTGCTTTGCTTCTGCCCCCTGTACTCACACTTGGAGTCACTTTATTACTCGTCTGTCCAGGGCCCTTTTCGGCTGCCAGTGGCCATGTCTTACTCCCCTCATCTGTACCGCTTGGCGAGTCAGGGGCTCTGCATGTAGCCTTCATATCTGTTGTTCTGTCTCTTCCTCTTATGCCCCCTGAGTCAGTTTTTCCTCTTGGGCTTGGGTCTAAGGTGATAACATTGGCTTCAACAGCGTGGTCGTTACTTCTGTTACTCCTTTCCCCACTCTCACTTCCAGTCACATTTCTCTCTCTAGACTGCCTTGTCTCATTCTGTTTTTCTTTGCCTTGTTGGTTTTCCTGCCTCTCTGCTGGGCTGTCTGGACCTTGTTGTTCTTAGCGTGCAGCTTGCGGGTATGAGGTTATTGCATCTCCCTGTGTTTTGGTCGGGGGCTCCTCAGTGTGCTTCACAAGTCCAACCCCTGTACCAAGTCTCTTGTTCTCTCCACCGGTTTGGTTATCATTATCTTCGCCGAGTACTTGTACTCGGAGAGGATTATGTTTTCGGTTGAAAAATCTGTTGGGTGGGTCTGAATATATGTCAGGAGCATAACTCAAGAAAACTTCAATGAATCTTTATGATTTTTGGTAGGTGTGTAGTGGTTGTGTAAAGGAAGGTCAAGTTCGAAAATGGTTTACCTTGCGTTTTTCAATAGTATTGCAGCGGACTTAGCATTTTTTTGTGTTTGTATGTAGGCAAAAAAAGTGACGGAAACGTTGATGGATCTTCATGATTTTTTGCAGGTGTGTAGATGTTGTGAAAACGGAGGTCAAGTTCAAAAACGGTTCTCCTGGCACTTTCCGTCGGTACTGCAGCGGGCTTTGTGTGGATATGAATTTTCTTGTGGACAACATAACTCAAGAGGCTGTTGATGGATCCTTATGATATTTAGTGGATGGGTAGGATTTACCGAAAGGAAGGTCAAGTTCGATAATGGGCTTTCTAGCGGGTACCAAAGGTACTGCAGCAGAGCTTCAAAATTTAGGGGCATATTTTCTGAAAGTGCTATGGTCATGATTTTTGTGTGGTAGATAGTTCATGCCACAGAAAGTAAGTTCTGTAAATTTTGGCCCCCTAGCGGCTTGTTAAAAACCGCAGTGGGTGTTTTTGTTTTGACATTCGGACATGAATAACTTGAGAATGGGTCGACAGATCGTCGTGATGTTTGGTATGTAGAGAGCTCGGATGGTGCTTTACATAATCAATGACTAATTATGCAAATAAGGAGCTAATTTGCATAATTAGTAAGGGAAAGTTTGCTAACCCACTGCCTTCCAATGGGAGATGGGACAGTGTCAGGTCATGTAAACAGATAGCCTTGCATAAACGTACATGTAGGTCAAATAAACAAACTATTCTCCAAGCAGAGGTGTGGGTCCTGCTGGTTTTTGACGCGTTCAGTTTAAGCATTTTTGTTCAACACGGTTGGCGACATAACGAAATAGGGACAAAATAGAAAGCCTGACTAGAAACACCTAAAAACGTGCCAGATTTATTCTATTCATATGTATTGACTGTAGTATTTCATCATCACTTTCAACTTTCAACACTGCCATATCGAACCTTTGTGGCCCATATAATATCAACATACTCATATTTTATCATGACCAGTTATAACATATATCAGCACACTCTACACATATACTAGTCCTGTACCCATATACTAGTCCTGTACCACCAAATGATTTTTAACCCTATCTTAACTGGACTCATTCGCCCAATCATAACGTCCAACTGGTATGGTGCATGATCAAATTTGCAGGGGGTGGTAGGCACGTAAATATAAATCACTTTCCATAATAAGCCTTGATTATTTGGCGAAGATAATGTGTTTGTGGAACTCTAGTTACTATTGCCTTCATTTCTCAAGATGTTGTCTGCTGTTTCACCTGTAACGCATGTGGTCTCGAGATGTTCGCACCTGACCCTTACTTCTTGTACCATTTGGTGTGTCCTTGACAGGGCGTACTCTTGCTCTCTCAATCTTTCTTCAAGTGAGTGTGCCAGATTCTGTACATATGTTGTTATTTTGCCCATTTTTGTCTCCTTGTCTGTGTCAGCTTTCTTAGAGGAGCCTTGTAGAGCCTGGAGTTCTGTTTCTACTGAGTTGATCTTGTTGTTGTGGGTTGCCACTGTTGTCTGCATTCTCATCTGTGTGGTTTCAGACTTCTTCAGCTTCGATTTCATGCTCTCTATCTCTTCTGTAATCACAAGATGTGATCCTTCAAGGCTATTTCCTCCTGGGTACTCTTCTGGTGTCTGTCCCAGTGTTCTGTTACGTCATCTCTCGCTTCCTCATGGCGTCTTAGCTTGTTGTTCAAGCTCTCGATTTTCCCTTTCGATTCCTTCACCTTCTTTTTAATACCTCTCTCAGACTTGCATTTTCTGCCAGTATTTCGGCTACGACGTCATTATCCTCTTCATTTTCTCCTAGTTCTAGTATTGGATTCAGAGTTCTGCTTCTTGTGATTGCTGGGCTCCTCCATGTACTGTGCTGTGTTCCATGAGGGAATATTTTCTTTACTTCCGCCAGGTTTCTTCCACCCTCTATGAACTGGAATAAAGCTAACCTGTTAGCGACTGGCTCGGTGTTGGCTCTAAAGGTCCTCTTCCTGGCCTGTCCCTGTGGACAACCTCTCTTGTCTGGCAATTGTGATCAACGCCTCTCTTGTATGGTTCAGAATCTGCTCATCATAATTACTGGCGGCGAGGACCTGCATGTTGTGTGGTCGTTTACCCTCTCTCTCCATCTCCCTTCTTCTGTTTCTGCTATCGCTGTCTTTACTATGGTCTTCCACTGGTCTTTGTTTGGGAATTCCGTTGTGACCCAGTTCTGTTCTAGGTACTGTCATCATTCATTCATTCATTCATTCATTCATTCATTCATTCATTCATTCATTCATTCATTCATTCATTCATTCACTCTTTGATTCATTCATTCTCTCGCTCACTTGATCTCACTGTCACTTTTTTCTTAACTCACTTTCACTATCAACTCACTGACGCCCTCTCAAATTGTCAAATTGACTCTTTTTGTGTACGTGTCTTGGGTGCAATCTGTGTACTACTACTAGTGGCTGTGTTTAGGCACAAAGCCCACCATAAACCTGCTTGAACATGATGGATGTCTGTTACCTACCTATTGGATACAGGATGAGGTTAACATCTCCAATGCCCACTGTGGTCCCAGGAATTGTAGCGTCCACTTTGGCCTGACAGATCCAGTCCAGAATCACGCTGTTGCTCGTGTCGAAATGCGGGAACTTCAGAATGACGAGTATGCGGCGGTCGGACCCCTCACCCTCCGTGTACCACTCCTCCTTCAGCCCGGGGTACGTACTCATGTCCGCTACGGTACTGTTCTGTGACGAGAGCAAAGAGCATTATGGCGGTTGAGGTTACAGCAAACAGAGAAATAGGTATTTACACAAACAAACAAACAAACAAACAAACAAAATCATGTAGATGTGTAACATTGTAAACAGTCAATCTGCGTTCCTACACAGCAAAGAAGACTGATGGATTTTTGGAAAAGACATATGAAGTCATTGAATTGGTCGTAAGTGCGAAAAAATAAGATCTTGCAATTGACTATCTTATGCGTCTTACAAAAATGACGTCGACAGTAGGAAATGTCGTGCCCGTGGTCTTGCGCAACGTGCAGCCCCAGGAAAACTTCGGTGTGAAACCTTTGGGCCATTCCTCGGTTACGTAGGCTGATTCCACCATAATGTAAACAGTTGCCCCACCTGGGCAAAGAATAACAAACAAGCAGAACAAGAAATAAGAACAAATTTACTCTACTAATTCAGCACTGATGTAGGCGTTAAAGTAAGTGTGCATAAAAATAACACGCGTTTCTGAAAGTTAACGTAATAAGGTCCTGCATAAAAAAACGATGTAAAATTACCTAAAAATTCTAGAGATGATTGAAAGACACTCACATTTATCGTCAAACATGAATTTGGAATACTTCCAGGTCTTGTCGCCAGACCTGCCCGTGAAGTTTTTCCCTTGTGGTTCCAGCAGGGGACTCTTGACACCCAGGACTAGCGGCCATTGCTGCACAGAACAAATTAGTTGTCAAATGAAATAATCAAGACGCAAGCTCGTGTCACAAAGATCAACTTATTCACACTTAGTAAATTAGTTTATTGGCCCAAGAAAATTAAGAACAGTGACTTTCGTAAGGAATTCTACAAATATTGATACAAATTTTAAAGTAAATACAATGATCTTAAAATGATGATATCATGAGAAATGAAATTCATATGGTATATAGCTACCCTTTACACTGCACATCTAAATATTCTCAAAGCATTTTCCTATCTGCACACTTTAAGGATTACCTACTGACAGAATATGATTGAATGTGTCTACAAACAAAATATATCAGATTCTTTTGAAAGGTGAACAGTTACAACATACAATTCTCAATCCCATTTGCGTAGAATTGTGTTTAGAATTGTGTCTTGATATGTACCATTTTTACCCAAATTGCAACGCCTGGTATTCGTGACGTCACGATATCATGGCTTCTGTTCGCGACTGCACAAATGTTAGCCGTAAACTTTTAATTTGATTACCAGAGTCAGACTTACGTTTTCATCCTCTGTCCTGTTGTTCGGCATGGTACATCTCGAATCAAACTACAATAGAGAAAATGGGAGTTTCGACTGCGAAAATGCAGTATTGAAAAACATCACCTCTAATATCCTAAAGCTAAAGGGGAGCTCAACTCCAGAACCAGATGTTGTGTTTCTTCAGATACTATTGTCTATCACTCCAGAACATCAATTGTATCAGCAACTTGACATTGAGTTTGGACTACACAGCAATTGAATTGTACAGCGATGATATTCTGATAACCCCCGGAAACTGATCATAGATCATATAACGTTATCATTCTCAATTCTCATAAAATCTCCATAGCGGTTACCCCCTGGGAACCCATGCTTTCGTGTAGATAACAGGAGGATTCGTACCATCCCATCATAGGTCTGCTCGGTGTGTGTGTGTGTGTGTGTATCTAGTTACTGGGTTATAAATTGACAATTTCTTCTTTGCTAGTCTGTGATGAAATTTGATCAAATTGAAGGGAGGCCTGCTTAGATATAGCACAAGCTTCAAGTGTCGGATTTGAAACAAGCGGAGTACCATTTTGTTCAGTTCTATGGTAGCATTAAAATATTCCGATTCAGACGGGAACGGGAGGCCGCGATATCAAAATGTTCCCTTTCCTATCGAAGTCACCCTTCTCTTTCCCGATTGGTATTTCTGAAGAAAAAAAAAACTCGACTACAAAACGCGGAAGTTATTTCAGTTTTAACATATAAAAAAAAAAGAATCTGCTCAAAATACCTTCTTCGTCATGCTTCCTCCCACACCTGCAAATGAAATGACAAAACAGAAGTGTTAATCTGGGGTTAAAAACAATAAAGAGTAAACACCGCGTTCATTCAACGTTATGTGTGCTAATAGTAACTAAAAGTAAAAGGCACAGGATGCTTTTCAGAACATGGCTAACTAGAGTTCCACTAGCTTTTCTCGCCTGACGATTTAACATTTATTTCAAATGGTTTCCCATTTAACTGCGCAAATAAGATCATCATGTGCATACTATGTCAGCTAATCATCATCTTCCCATTCCAGATAACACAAGTTGTCCAGCATATGAAAGTCTTCAAGATCTAAGCAAAAAGGCTACTGTGTCATTTTCTTATTCACTGTGAAAATTAGACTGTGATTTGCTTGTTTTATAGCTAATGTATGTATAGACCTTCTGTATTTACTTTCAAGTATCAAGTATCAATTTCCTGTCAGTGACCATGATGCTACCATTAGTTAAAAGTTAAAATCCTCCCACACCATTATTGATGTATAGGGCGGTGCCCATCTCCGTTTCATAGCCCTGGGCCACACTTGTGGTGCAATCACTGTAGCAGGGGGCTAGTCCACTGGCAGTGAAGTGTGTTTAACTTCCATACTGTTTCAGAAGTATTACCATTTTTATAAAGTCTTTGGTATGACCCAATGCGCCTCTTGTCCAGAGATGTCCTACCTGGGGCTTGAACCCCAGTCCTTCTGGTCCAAGTAATTTGAACCAGATGTGGTGAGAGGCAGAAGGCGCCGACCACTACACCACAGGGACACCCCGATGCTACCATAGTATTTCATTATCAATTGTGCAAATGAGGTCTTCATTTGCATGATTCATATCAATTGATTTCCTCTCCTTTTCAAAGAATAATACATGTTTGAAAGTCATATCATGGAAAGCAGCAGCTTTATGAAATTTCCTCATATGTTATGCAAATTGGTTCCTGACTTGCATAATCATATATATCTATTTATGTCAATCGTTACTTAAGCTATTCACATACCAAAAGACAAAGCAATTGGTCAACCCTTTATTCACATCCAAAGTTTCTAACATTATCGGCCACTGTAGCTTCAAAAAGTTGCAAGGGGTTGAAATCTACTTCACTTCTTCCTTGCACGAAATCTATCTACCGTAGCTTGTTCAAGAACAACCGGAAGTTCTGCTGCAGTACCTAGGAAAGCCGCCAGGGATCATTTCTAGTTTTTGGTACAACGTACTAACACACCAAATACAAATCCAGTCGTTCTTGAGTTACCGTGATCAACAGATCGACTAGCTTTAGACATGCACAAACTATGTCTATAGCATAACCTTCTGGCGAAGGTAAATATCTCTGTTTTCATCATATCAAGTTAACGTAAGGCTTACTCAGACAACGTTGTTAGACTTGAAGAGGAAACCGGGGAAACACTTACCTGTCCCCTCTGCAGACAGCCCGACCACAAGGAACATCAAAATTAGACACAGAGGTGTCCTGTCCCTTATTACTCGCTGGGTCATCCTAATATATTATAGAATAGAGAAACTGACGAATTTCTAACTCCGCTAGTGTTCCGACAGGGGTTAGGCGAGAATGAGGAAACGAAGTTGGTGAGGTGAACAATAGGCGGGGGAAACCCAGTGTGTTTTTCGTAAGTGGGAGGGGAACTGGGTGTTCCCATTTTACAAGTACAGACGTGCCACAAGTTGATATGAGCGGCGTCATTATCGATGTAGTCTCTAATGAAGCGGCAGATGATGCAGTGACCCACGCCGTAACGTCTGCTCATTAACTTACCAAACTCGCACCATTTAAACAGCCTATTCAAAACCCACTTGTATGAGTTTGGGTCCATATGTAGTGTCATGAAACATTAAACCGTCTTATTATTCTCCACAGTGAGTTCCCCTTTCTATGGAAATCCCCGTGACGTTACTGTGCTAATTGTAGATGAAGCACAGCCTGGCACCGTGTCCACCCCGTAACACTACCACCACCAAATCATTCTCAAAGAAACAATCTGGAATATGAGGAAGTTTTGTCTAGAAAAATGTCTGGTGTGGAGACTTGCTTCCTCTTGTGTGGTAAACATGGCCCCGGCCCGTGACCTTTCCTTCAGGGGCTAGTTCATTAGTTACTCGTGACGGGGCTATGTCAAGCCACGGTTACACATAGCCGAACATGGCTCCCGACCACTAGCCAACCAGCGTTCGGGAGCAGTCTGACCAGTCTTATGCAAATTTAATCCCCAAGCGCACCCTGGCCACTGCTGACTTCCCCCCAACCACCAGCCAACTTATTCCAAACCTTCCGTCCACAGCCGAATCGGCGCAAGTGCAGCTGAACACCGACCAACCGCGCGGCCCCAGTCTACCACACTCGACCAAGCTCCCGAACCACTCCCAACCATGGTTGGGGAAAGTTCGGAAGTCCATGTTCGGCTATGTGTAACCTGGGCTTTATGGTACTTATCGTTCGCCTACAAACTAGTAGAACATTTAGTTGGGTATTTGCCGGGATCATAGCCGAAACATCAGCATGATTTTTTCTTCATGCGTCACCTTCGATCCTCTGTAGTTTATCTACAATCCATCATTGGCCAGAGTTATGTCAGCGTCGAACGAAGTGACTCAAGCGTCTCGAAACATTGTGCACAGAGAGATCTTTACTGTGTACAGTTTCCGAAGGAAAACATGATGTCAAAGATGTCAAACCACTGTGAAGTTGAGCTTTTTTCAACAGACCTATTTCAAGTGTAACGTTAACGTGAATCAGATTGTTTTTACATTCCAGACAAATGTACTGGTAAGTTAGAAAAGTTGAGTTCCCAAACGTTAAGGCGTTCTGACCAATTCGTTCAACATAGCCAAAGTTTCATTGTTGGCTTTCATACTCGGTCTCCGAGAGTAGTCTGCTTTACTGTTTACATATTTACACCCAGACCACGTGCGAAACTACAAAAAGGAGAAGTCTTCCTGACGTATCAAACAATGGTCCTCCCGAGGGAAGTTAACCTGATACACGCCACTCGAGTCTGGGGAACCACGTAGTCTCCAAGCAGACCTATGGGTTGGCAAAGACCGTTACCAACAGGCAGAAGGATATAGAAACTCCTTCTGCCTGTTGGTAACGGTCTTTGCCAACCCATAGGTCTGCTTGGAGACTAGAACCACGCACTGAAACGGGGAAGTGCTTTTCTTGTATCGTGGGCGCCTGAAATACAAAGGACATGATGTAATCTAAGTAGGCGAGGTGAAACCCTTTCGTCATACTGCTTCTCGTCTGACTCAGTCGCCATTCAAGTGTGGATTAAAATGTACAGCACAAGTGCCGGTGTCCCAGCGATTTCGCACCCCCTGATTCTGACCCCCCCGGTGCGAAATCACTAGGGATCTCGCACCCCCCGGTGCGAAATCGCTAGCGATCTTGCACCCCCAGCTAGGGATCTCGCACCCCCTCCTCGAACCCCCCTAGGGATTTTGAACCCCCCCAAATATTTCGAAAGGTGCTCTGTCTGTGCAGCAATTATATTTAAAACTGCATTTTGATATAATAAAGCCATAGTTTAACGTGGTAATCGAGAGTATCACAATTGCAAGTTGCTGTGTCTGACAGAACAAACATCTAAGACTCCGGGAACTATTGTAACGCTACTAGTATTTCAGCACAGCGCGATGATGGTGACTCTCTGTGCACGATGATTCGTTGTAATATTCTTCCTTGGTGCCATGAGGAATATGCGATTAGTTCATAGTTTTATTTCAGTGTTCATAATTGATTTTTAAAATTATTTTAGAGACTTAAATAACATTTTATTATATCAATGGATGACGGGTGTTAAATAGGGTTAGAAAAGATAGTTGAAGCCTGGTCCCGTCGGAAAAAATGAAAGCATATGATATTTCTGAGTAAGAATTATTAGTTATTTAATGTTAAAAGCTACGGCATAAAAGAACAGAATATCGCCACCAGGATTTGAACACACGAACCATGACTCCAGTTCAGTGACCCACTTCGTTACCACTTCAGCCAACAGACCATTATGAATGCCGTAACAGCACACATATGGGGCTAACAAATTGATTTGGGGGGGTGCGAAATCCCTAGCGATTTTGCACCCCTGGGGGTGCGAGATCACCAGAGGGGTGCGAAATCGCTAGGGATTTCGCACCGGGGGGTGCAAATTCACTAGTGATTTCGAACCGGGGGTTTCAAATTCACGGGGGGGTGCGAGATCCCTGTGACACCGGCCAAAGTCACAATATTTGTAGACCATGTATTTGGGCTAGAAATGATTCTGGAACCCCTGGCGCCTTTCTTAGGTACTGCAGCAGAACTTCCGGTTTTGATGTATCATATTGTTGAACAAGGCACGGCTTTGGGTGGTAGGTAGATTTTGTGCATGGGAAGTGAAGTAGATTTCAACCCCTTGCAACGTTTTGAAGCTACAGTGGGCGATTATGTTTGAAACTTTGGAAGTGAATAACTCAAGAAAGGGTTGACGAATTGTTTTGTCTTTTGGTATGTAAATAGCTTAAGTAACGATTGACATAAAAAAATAGATCTAGTTATGTGACATTGAACATAGCTGATAGTAAATTATGCAAATGTTAACCTAATTTGCATAATACATATTTCCTGGAGATTTGAGATTTCAGAACTCTTGTTTCTTCTTTTTTACGTTTTCTTTTTCCGACGGTCTTTCCTAATTTCGTTACTAGTATAATCGACTATCTATAAGAAAATTCATCATTCAATATTTCAGATGTTTAGTCCTTAGATCCTGTGTTTCTAAACCGTTTTGTATTAGCAACATTGAGTTTGGATTAGGCAGCAGTTGCATTATACAGCAACAGTATTCTGATAACCCCCTAAAGACACACGTATTATTAATCCGGGAAGGAGGATGACCTTCTTCTGGGAGTGTTGGAAATGCTTTTGTTTGCGCGTTCGCAGCTAGAACTCACGTTCCCGTCGTCGCATTGGTGTGTAACTTGGCAAATCGTTTGCCAGGTTGGGCGTGGTGATGCACGATGTCTTTGTTACAACGAAACTGGTTTTATCGTCAATGCAATATCGTTATTGCACCCCGGCCTATAATAAATGGCATGTGCCACTGCCCTTCCATAGAGACCATGCTTTCAATACGTTCCGCATCGCTGAATGTCGTAAGCAGGTGCAGGGTAGATCCTTTCGCTACTTGCTGTGATCGTATAGTCACTGTTACATTGTAAAATAGAAAACATGCATCACCACACGCAACCTAGCAAACGATATGCCAAGTTACATACCAATGCGGCAACGGGAATTGTGAGTTCTAGCTGCGAACATGTGAAGGAGTGACCTCCTGTCTGTGTATAAGTATGGCCAGTCGCAGCGCACATATGTGCGCACGGGTCGGGGCGGTGCACTTTTACGCACAGTGATTTTTAATTTCAAGATCGCCGTGTGAAAATGGGAAATCTCTGGACCTTCAAACGTACCACACTTGTAGTTTGTAGTACGGAGGCTGTGACAATGTAAAAAGTTTACGCAGGGGATGAAAGATTGTTGAGATATGTCTCTCAGAAAAGTGCCCACGGGCGGCCGCGAAGTCACTTCCGGTTTGCCTGGAAACCATGCCATCGGGGGCTCCCCGATATCTCTACGGCGCTGGGAGTGATGCCCGCCCGCCCAGACAGCTTAGCCCGCTCGGGGCGTGGGATTACGGCCTTGAATTGAATTAGTTCGCCCCCTAGGAAACTTTCACAAGATGATAGGACTGGCAGAAATAGTGCTTCATATTAAAGATGACATATAATGGGACGAAACCATAAAGTCTGGGGCCATCATTAACAATTATCAAGTATGATGGCTCATCCCTAGACAATTAATTGCCAATACAACAAAATTTAGGGTCTGTGATTTCACACCTTACATCAAGATCAATTTCATGCATTTATCTTACAACTAGCAGGTCACTAGTTCCCTAGAAGTAGAGAGAGGACGATATAAGAGTTTACCAGTGTGCCAAAGAATTTGTAAATACTGTACGTCCAAGGCGGTGGAAGACGAAACACATTTTATTTCCAAGTGTATATTTAACAGTGACGAAAGAACCGAATTATTTAAACAAGTTATCACGAAATATCCCTACTTTTGCACATTCACGGATGAACAAAAAGCTACCTTTCTCTTGAAATCACAGAACCCACAAATACTAGAAAAAGTGGGACTTTTCGTCTTCCACTGCTTCCAAAAAAGAAGTCAAACCCAGCTAATTTAGATATAGCCAACAATTGTATATAGCACCAGTAACCTATTGTTACAGCAAAGTCAGACACAGTTTACTGACGCTTGTATGTTTTTCCTATGTTTTTATCATGTATTTGCAATTAGCCCACGGGCATGAACTTGCAATAAACTTCATAAATAAAAACCTATTCTCATAACATCAGGGTCGTCTTAGGGTGATCTCAAACTATTTTTACATTAGTCTATTTTTCATATCCATAGTCTTCGCAATTTTGTTCTCATAGCTGTAGGCCAAACAATTGTCATAGATCTTTGACACAGTTCCCTTTGAAACCTATTAGAAGATACCAAAGGTCTACGTGAAGGCCACAATTCAGTTTCTGGATTATGAATGGTTCATTTCGTTGTTAATCCGTGATGAAATTTTAGAAAATTCGATTGATTATGTATTCATAACAATTTGGAATCTTGTAAAATAACATCAGGTTCTTCCATTGTCAACAAAGCTTATTAATCTCAAAGTATCTGACTCAGCCTTAATGTTTTATGTGTGTTTACTGCAAAGTCTAGTTGAAAAGATGCAATAAATGTTGCAAAAACGCACATAAAACACTTACATATGCTTGGTGATTAACCAAAGGTGCATATTCCATTAAAGTGAAACTGCTTGAGAAATGTATTACACCAGTGTGAAGAAAGCAGGAAAAATGGTTGGAATGAATGAATGTGAAAAAAGTTGTATAAAGAGGATACAGGATGACTTCTTGACACTTGACAAAATAAAAACATATCAATGTAAGACATGAAACGTCTTAATGGTTGTTAGTAACATTGTATATTAAGTAGTGATGTGTAAATTGCCATGCCATGTATTTGTCTGTCCCTAAATGTTGACCCTCAAATATCAGCTGTGCTGCCGAGAGAGTCAGTGTAGTGTACATTACGACATTTGAGAATAAATAAAACATATATAACAAGTTGCATTTCAATTGTTATGCATATTCAGCACGTGTATGTTATCATGCATAGCGAGTAAATTCATTCTTGACTAGATAATCTGAAACAACCTAGCACTACATTCACATCTAAAATACATCACATCACGCACATCATAGCAAAGAAGAAAATCTCATCATCATAACCCCCTAGATCTCCATTACCACATCCTACGTCTCTATACATTAGCCAAGTCACACGCGGTTTATAACAACAGCAGTTTTCCTATGATCTATTTATCTTCGCCAAGAAGAACATGTTTTACCGAGCATGGTTCTGTGTGTTTGCTATAGCTAGTGGACACGGTAAGTCGAGAATGCCCTGATGGATTGTCTTCATATTTGGTATGTCTGTAGCTATGTATGAAATCTCGAAAACGTTTGATTTTGAGCAACCTAATTGGAAATTTAAAAAAAAAACTGCCAAACAGCATGATAAAGACTCTCATGCATGTGGCGCTTAACCCTCAAACACCCGAACCTATTTTTGCGACTAAAATGACTTAGCGGGGTCAAAAATGACCCCAAAATGTTTTGTTCAGTAAAACCTCCCTTTTCACTTTTTTCACTGATTTTTATCCATACATTGCTTCCTCATTGTAAGAGTAATGTTTTGGCATCTTTAGATATAGATATTTCCCGTTCATTATCATAATTTATGCAAAAAGATCAGAAGGACCACGTCTTGAACTATTCCTATCTAGACCGGGAGGGGATTTTGGAGGCCCACACCAAATTCCATGTTGCATAACTAATGAACGGCTTACGCGAGAGCCGTACATAAAACTTCCTTAACAAAAACTTCAAATTGATAAAGTAAGTTCATGGTTTTTCTTGTTGCCATGGCAACGGGTTTTTGACAGGCATATTTTACAAAATCTGCTAATTTCAGTCCAAACAATGACGTTTCGAGGCTTTGTTGGTACGCAAAATGTATTTTCTTACATTGTTATCATCTTATGTAATCCAATGTAACTTTAATGATTCAACATTGATATTTTATGCTGATTTGATGACGTCATTCGTCAAAATCTATGGTGACGAATAGAATCACATAGAATTACGTCATATTGACGTCATATTACGTCATTATGACATGAAATTTGTTATGGTCATACTAATTCACGTGCATCATCCTCTGAAAATTTGGTGGTCATACGATAAGTAGTTCAGGAGTTACAGAGGGCAGGTCTAAAAAACAGCACATTATTTTTGCTGGGGTCAAAATGACCCCAGCGGACTCAACACAGACTTTCCTATATAACAGTATTGTGCCTACTTCCCTAGAAAACCGTGAGAGGTTAGAAAAGATGTCTACTGACAAAGTCATGGAATGATTTTTTTCAGATCAAACATCTTTAAATAGCACGTCAAAATCCACGCCTGGGGTCAAAAATGACCCCACTCGGATGTTTGAGGGAACCTAAGCAATATCAGGGCCCATAAAGACACTTTAGTCACTCATACCCTAGCGTAACCAAAAAAAAATGCTATTTACTTAAAATGCTATATTCTTGTTCTCCATCTAATCATCACCCCTACTTGACCAACTAAACGACATATTCGTTTCCGACAGTTGCCCTGCGGACCATATCCGGGAACTCGGCAAGTGGTTTCTTCACATCCGGGTCATTTTTGGTCACCATGGCGATGGCATTCCCCTTTTCGGCGCGCTTGTGCTTCAGACAGCACTGAATGATAAGGGTCAGGAGGAACAGGAAGGCAAGCGGGCCGACAACGTACAGGAAGATGGTCTCCCCTAGGAGCAACAAACAATTCAAAAGACATCAAATTTTCTTTAAAACATGGATAAACAAGTAAAATAGCGTGAATTCCATGTCCGCAAGGCGTAGCCAAAAAGCAATCTACTAGAGAATACATTAAGACAATTTTCGTGATGACTCGAGCCTACTATATAACAATAAACAAAGTGTTACGTTTCAACCGAGGACTGTAGCGTCACGTTCTGTGCTTTGTCACGTTCTGTGCCCAGGCACGGTTTGTGACGGTGGCCGCGTGTCACAAACCGTGCTTTTGCCCCAGGCACGGTTTGTGACACTCGGATACCGTCAAGAATCGTGCCCAATCAGGCACAGTTCGTGACACACAGGGGGTCTTATCCCATACTGTGCTTTGGGGCGGAGCTTAGTGTTTTGAGGGGGAGGAGTCTGCCCAACGTGTTTTTCTCCTGCAGCCCGCCATCTTTTTTTTTCGGGGCGCTGGGATGAGAAAGAATCAGCGTAATTCTCGCTCATTAAAATACATTTCGCACTTGTCTTGGATGATTTGGACTTAGAGTTGATGTGGCACAAACAGACGGACGTCTTAGCACGGATTTCTACAACGAAAATCCGTCCCTATTACCCGTGCGATTCACGACTGTGTCCAGGCACTGTGCTTTTGCCCCAGGCACGGTTTGTGACACTCATGCACTGTCACGAACCGTATCCAGGCACGGTTTGTGACACTCGGGCACTGTCACAAACCGTGCCTGGACAGTGCCAGGGGCTACAACTTCCCGTAGCATTGCTTTAGATCGGGCGAGCTGACTGCCTCGGGACGTCGAAGTAACCGGCAAGTGGCCCGATCCTAGTCTAGATCTGGTTTCCCATGGTAGAATATATTTAGTCTTACAACTTGTTTTTTAGCATCTGTTATAGACGCTGTTTTTTGTGCCACTTAAATTCAATTATTTCACAAAGCGAGAATTACGCTGTTCCTCATTATCTCAGCGCCCCGAAAAATCAAGGGTGTGGCTACTGTCAGGTTGATCCTGTCAGCAGTAGAAATTTTTGCACTGCAGACAGGATGATCCTGTCAGCAGCGGAAAAATCTGCACTGCTGTCAGGATCATCCTGTCTGCAGTGCAAAAATTTCTACTTCTGACAGGATCATTTTGAAAAAAAGTCCTTTTCTCAAGACTGTTTAAGCGACTCAGTTTTCAGCATACAAAGTGAGTCCGAGTTGTGACAACGAACGGCTGTAAGTGTTACTTGCACGTAAAGGCAATAGGTACAAATACGCGTCACTCATGGCTAAGTTCAGCGCAAAATCTAGGGTTGGAGTTATCTGGACATGGTCTCGATGTGACGTTCGAACGCGTTATACGTTAACGCATGTTGAAATTTGGCGGTAAACAGGACATTAGAGTCAAACCCCCACTACAATCGCCCCTAATACGTCCCACGCTTCGATTTACGCCCAGATGAACACAGTTAAAATTGTAAAACATCCAGTAAAACAATATCCGTTGGTACAGTAACATATGCCAACAATTCTTTGAAAAAAAGGAAAATCCTGTCAGCAGTGGAAAAATCTGCACTACTGACAGGATCATCCTGTCAGCAGTAGGAAAATTTGCACTGCTGTCAGGATCATCCTGTCAGCAGTGCATTTTTCTACTGCTGACAGGATCGTCCTGTAAGCAGTATAATTTTTTCTACTGCTGACAGGATGATCCTGTCAGTAGTGCAAATTTTTCTACTGCTGACAGGATGATCCTGCCAATAGCCTTAGGCAAAAAACAAAGATGACGGGGGGTGGGGGGTTGGGAGGACTGCGGTAAACAAAAACACGCTGCCTTATATGGAAACGCGGGCACGAATAGTTACATCACTGCCCCGTCAGTCACAGTGATTGACAGCGCTTCCGGGCACAGTCTGTGACGGTCGGGCTGTGTCACGTTCTGTGCCTTGAAAAAGCACATGGCATGGTTTGTGACACTGCAAGGACGACTGGAAAAAAGGAAAGATATGATAACGGGCTCTGCCCCTAAGTCGTCGCCAAAATGAATTGTAAAGATCTTGCAAAATAAGACTACATTGTTTTATTAGACATGCTTGCTGCTACCCCGGGAAGAACGCAAAATAATGATTAACTCAATGATTAACTCAATGATTAACTTAATGATTAACTCACCGCTCACTGACTGGGTCATGGGGAAGCAGCTATCACAGCGAAGACTGAACTTTCCTGCAAAGACATCGTGATATCTATGAGTCTTCTCTTTTCGTCTATTTATATTGATATCTATAATAGAAAGTTTATTGCAAATTCCTACCCGTAGGCTTATTGCAATTACATGTACATGTACATGTAACACGGAGTGGACGGACAGACAATAATGAACAGTATAACATATGACTACTCTCGTCTTAACTACTGACACTAAGTTCTAACTTAGTGTTCTAACTTATTGTAATGATAATAATAATGATGTTCTACAATCCAATTTCTACTTGTTGTAGTTTGCTGAGCAGTATTTATATGGCAGCTGCTATCACTTACACTTCGTGTCAAATTTCAACATCTTTGAAGCCACATGCACAGTGACATGTTGCTTGACTGACATAAAATCTGAGGCTTGAGTAGCTTTTCCCTCTAGAACAAATTTGATTTCATTATTGAGTCAGTGACATTACTAAATTGATAATAACAAGACTTCGCTCGTCATTGTAACATACAGGACCGGTGACCTTGACGTACCTTCCAGGGCCACCTGTGCCAACTGTCGGTAGATCATTCCATCCGTGGCCCTGTATGCGCATGCGTACTCCCCAGACATGCTGAGACTGGAGATCTCCACTGTAATGGTGGCGTTCACAAATGTCCTGTAAACAACAACGAAACTAGTCATAAACCAAAATAGCAAGTACAAATATAAAAGCAACATGATTCATTGGCTTACTGAATTGATGGGTATCAAGAATTTTCTGTAGTATCTTGGATTTCTCAGGTTGTAACATTAAAATGCCATTTCCCAGTATCTTGTATTTGAATATCAGCCGATTAACTAATTTTATCCTCTTATGTAACCAACACGAATGGATACATCTGAACACGAGCGATAGATAAGGTGAACAATGTAAAAGAATATTGTCTATCTACTTTTAGTCATTTACTGTCGCCTTACCTGGACATTAAGCGAATACATATGGACTCGTTTGGGGCCGCGTTCTTAATCAAGAAGTACCGTATTTTCTAGATTAAAGTACGCACTTTTGAAACTTTTCAAAATCCAAAAAGTGTCTCAGGATATCGCCAAAGCGGGGGTGCGTACTTTGTTTGAGGTCACTTTCACGACAAATTGGAACAGAAGCTGAAAGCAGCCGGAACACGGACGAGGGGACCGTCGAATAGCACCGATTCGTCCATATAACGTTTAGATAAGAATGTTGACTCTAGAAAATAAAGTTGAACTTCAATAAACGACAGTGTTTCGTATGTGCATCATTTATATTACCACGAAAATAGATACGTAGACCGTTCTAGTACACAAGAAATCTAACGTACTGAGCACCCGGCGCCCGGATCAAGTCATGCCGCCGGCATGGTTCGGAACCCAGCCGTTGCCAGCCCAGTGCCCAAGGAACCCCGAAAAGAACACCGGCACCGGAAGTACACCATATAAATAAGACATCCGTAAGACATGCATGCGTTTATTTTGTGATTTTCGAAGATGAAATACAAATCCCGATCCCCGGTGACGATGTTGTTGTTTTGAGGTACGTTTCACTTTCGGTAACTTCGGCGGCAAAATTTTCGATAAAAAAGCACCCTCTGCCATTTTCAAAGCGGACTATTTGACAGCGGACTCCTTTCTTTTATCGCTGACCCGTTAAATTCTGTGTATGCACCGATATAAACGTCATAATACGCATAATTTTGCTATGCGTTGTCGTGAACACTATATTTTGTTGCGTTCTTAAGATTTTATATCAAGCAATAACTATATATTGCCAGTATCGGGAGAGTGTTTTCTGATCACATCATTCTTACCCAGTGTTGTGAATATGATCGCCGATTCCTCCGATGATTTGCAAATCTGTACCTCACGGTCGGTGTCACCTGCGCTATATGAACCGAGCAGGGTAACGTTCCTTTACCATGAAGTTCAACGTGCTTTATAAAGAATGAAACAT
This sequence comes from Branchiostoma lanceolatum, assembly GCF_035083965.1. Classification (NCBI taxonomy): domain Eukaryota; kingdom Metazoa; phylum Chordata; class Leptocardii; order Amphioxiformes; family Branchiostomatidae; genus Branchiostoma; species Branchiostoma lanceolatum. The sequence goes on from NC_089740.1 coordinate 1,064,501, forward strand.
GAAAGGTTCCTGCTAGAAAACGAGTTACTACACTTATTAAACGTATTTTTAAACAATTATTTGTGGTTGGAACTGCCTTCAGGACATGTACTTGTCGGGACATTTCAACTGTGACATCGGCTCGGAGAAGGGGTGCGTACTTTATTCAGGTTTTCTCATTTTACGTTTCAAAGCCGCAAATTTGCCTCGAACTTTGCCCGAATCGGGGGTGCGTACTTTAATCGAGAAAATACGGTAGATGATATTGCTACAAGGTTATTCTTACATGTATGTACACAATACACTCCTCTGCGTTTGGACCGCATTATACACACTGCATTTAGCTGTAAAACAGCGCACAGCTATAGCTGAAGTGGAAAGTGAATCAGTCAGAATTGCCCTGAGGAAGGTGACAGATGGTCACCAAACTTTGGTGGGTCGTGCACAAATAGCCTTTTTATCTATTCATTTATCGCCTTACCTGTTGAATTTTGTGTTGAATCCTCGGAAGGTTACCATCTTGTTATCGTCCACCCTCAACTGTTTCCCGTTCAAAGCCCAGGCGAAAGTGCTAACGGGATCGACGTTTACGACCTCACAGCTGAGCCGTACGGCTTGGCCGGAAGTGACATTCTGATACTTAGGAGACATGACGACCTTCGGATCCTCTGCAACAGGAAATGATGTCATAAGACATATCAGTACTTCACGTAACGTACCAACATGGAGGGGGACGCAGCTAAATTTTGCTGGCGATGTGAGTTCAGTTAATGACATCTCTGTGAAAAAATACTGAAGAATTTCAGCTTAAGTTTTTTTTTTTGTGACAATGTTTTTGGGGAAAGTTTGAAATTTTGATCCCCTGAAAAGCTTACTTTCCTGACGGTGAATGTCTACGAAGGTTTACGTTAGAGCCTTTAACTTGAAGCAAATGCAAGATAAAAGATATAAATTATTATACAACTTACTGATGTCACATGCCCTTCCCTTCCATCCATCCGGGCACTTGCAGGCGCCATTGAAGGGGTGACAGCTGCCGCCATTTTGGCACACACACACCTCACTGCAGTTACCGCCGTAGAACCCAGCTGGGCATCCTTATTCAATACAGTTTATCATTAGACAAAATGATTGTAGAATCATAAAGAATGAATACGTCCCTAATTATACATATATATTATATTATATATATATATATATATTAAGTAACTGAATTTTTTTCAAGCATCTGAACATACAAAATGATATCTTGATGTCCTTCATTCACGGGTGAAAAGACATATTGGAAGTAGAATAACACGAACACGGTAGAATCACATGAAAAGGTAGAATCGCATAAAATAAGGAAAAAAGTAGACACTAGCAATACAAATGATCAAAATCATATTTGCTGTACCTACCTAAAGCTTCGATATTAAACACCATGCTAGCTTTTATCCCGAAATTTGGAGCCTGGAGCTCGATGCTGCATTTGTACACAGAGGGGCTGTGGGTGATCATGTCTTTGATGTTGATTTCCATCAGAATGTGCCTGAGGAACGTCTTGTTTGGCTTGTCCACGAACCACAGCGGGCTGATCGCGCTGTCATCCGGACGGCCATAGGAAGCATTCTTCTCAAGGAAGAAAATAAATCACATTATTTGAGGTACATGGCCATCACAAGTTAGGTCTACTCCTCGGCGACGCCTCAGGGGGTAAAATCAAAGGTGGTCCCATAGCCTTTCTGTACGGGTTGTTATCGACTGTGTCTAGGGCACTGTATCGGAAGGCGGAGCCCAACCTCCCCTTTCACTGCCTGTTACCTCCCCAACTCAAGTCGGTATTGTCTCGTTGCAATTTGTAATAAAGAAATAAAGAAAGAAGTCGATTACCCATTTTACACTTGGATGGAGTGAGAAAAGTCGTGTAAAGTGCCTTTCCTAAGGGCACAAGGTCGGTGGTGGGTCAGTGAGATTCGAACAAAGGGTCTATGGGTTCTGGGCCAAATGCCCTAACCGTTAGGCCAACCCGACGCCAATTAAGATTCAGGGGCTAGTCTGATGATATATCATATGTCCTTTTTTCCACCCTCCCGAACAGGCCCGCTATCGCTCGGTAACGTTACCTCCCATAGCGACCCTGCCCTTTCAAGCATGTAAAATCACTTCTGGCGACGTCACCACCAAATCAGCTTTCAGCCAATCAGAGGGTTGGCTTAAGCAAACGAGCAAAGGACGCTGGGATGCTAACAACCAATCAGGTTACGTCTTACTACTTTGGGTTCAGAGCAAAAATAATGGCTGTTTGTGCCAAATAAGGATAGTTCATTAATTGTTCATGAGCAACTGTCAATAACGTCATCAGAAGCAATTTTACCGGCTTGAAAGGGCAGGGCCGCTATTGAAGGTAATGTTACCGAGCGATAGCGGGCCTGTTCGGGAGGGTGTTTTTTTCATGGTGATTCTGTTGCTTTAAACCTGCGAACATGTAATGAGCGCATACATTGGCATACTGCATGTGTTTTTAAGCATTCTGGGCGCTTTAGTAGTCATTTTTTTACTTAATGTCAATGTTTTTGTCATCGAAATGGTTTGAACCATTCCATTTGTGCAAACAAATATATTGCATATTTGTAATGAAAAGGGAGACTGGAATAGAAGGGAATATGCCAAAACTGTGACATGTAAATGAATATCGTATGGGTTGATAAAACTAAGTGTACGCTTCATACGCTTCAACTTGTTAAGAGTATGAAACATGATGATGGTGATGGATTGATGACTGTTAAGATAGATTGATTCTTAACTAGCATCAAGAATGATGTCAGAACTGTCTTTAGAGCTTACATATATCTACAAATGTACTTCTTACACTAGAATTACCCAACACTATTCTGATTGAATGGCAATAAGAAAATCTACAAACCCAGTATGGCGTTATAGTAGGCGTGTTTCGTGCCGGCTCCTGGTCGTTGGTACACTCGAAGTTGAAGAAAGGTGTTGTTCCTTCCGGTAAGGTGTCGTCCCAGAAGCCACTCTTATATATCGCATATACCTTCCCATCGCCTAGACGTGAGCAAAGGGTATTCCATACTGTAATGCAGTCATTCGGATCAGCGACCTACCTAGTCCATAATAGTCACCTCGCAGTTCTTTGCCTAAGTTCAAGATCTCAAAGCCCAGTCAGGGAGTAATAATTACAGTACTAATATACAGACGTTGTGTTGCCTTACAGAGGACTCTACTCGCTTTTAGTGACTCTCATCTTTGCTTGAACTTCTGTCCAGACATAATTGTTTACAAGCAACGGGATCTGAATCTGAATATTATACCCCAACCCCCTGATTTTTTAAAGCTTCGATGACTCTAATCCTATCTAAATAAAAAGTTATGATTCGGCTTCATTACTTACATCGATCATTATCCAAGACCATCACCGACCGTGATCCATTTCTGCGGTTGTTGTACAAAGCCTGATATCCTAGGAACGAGTGCAATGTCCCCATAATCGGCCATATCTGTAACAAAAACAAAAAAATCATATCGGCTTAGTGCGCCAAAGTCGTAGTTATCTACATGTATAGGTAGATGCAGAATTTTATCTCCATGAAAAATGGAGATATAGTTTTGTGTGTGTCTGTGTGTGTCTGTTTGTGTTTCCGGACGATTCTAGTCGGCATAGCTCAAGAACCTCTGGATGGATTGTGATGATTTGGTATGTAGGTAGGTGCTGAGAAGACAAAAGTCAAGGTCGATTTTGGGCCCCCTGGTATGTGACCTTGGTACTGCAGCAGAACTTCTGTTTTTTGTATCTTTTGACCTGGACATTCTATGGTCTTGATTTTTTGTTGGCAGCTCGCTTGTGATGTAAGAAATAAGTTGTGCATGTTTGGGCCCCCTAGCAGCTTTCTCTGGAACTGCAGGGGCGTTTTGTCAAAATCTTCCAAGGGGAATAACTGACGAAAGGAACGACTGATTTCCTTGATATTTAGTATGCAGGTAGCTTAGACATAGATGTACACGATGCAGTGCACATTATGCACATTGGGACTGGTAAAATATGGTAAAATATGTAGTTTATGGCAGGGGGAACATAAACAGATACCAATTATGCAAAAACATTCCTAATTTGCATAATTAACGCAAAGCGCCATAATTAATCTGAGAGGTAAATGACTGAAGAACTGCTGAAATCGTGACATGTGTAAGTTAATTAAAGGTGTACATGACCAAGCAGATATTATGTAAATGTATAATTCCTTTGCATAATCAGAGTAGTTCATGGGGGTATAAGGTCTTTGAACTCTTGTTTGCCCTGTTTTGGTTTTCCCCCAACGTGCTGTAGGTCGAGCGAGATAGGGGCTTAATCAGGCCAGGTGTGACCACTATCGTTGCCGCATCTTTCACTTAAATCTGATTTTCTGATCGACAGGGCTTTCAAATGCCTGATTTGAAACTGACACAAATTGGATCCGGTAGACTGCCGGGTACGGGGGGGGGGGGGGTCGCACGATTGGCTCACGGCGTCTATTTGTTAACGGCGCCCGCTTTGATTTTAGATCCGGGCTAAAATGATTCGGGCCAAACTGAAAAAAGGGGCCTCGCCGGGTAGTTTACGGGCTGTTTTTTTAACTTTCGAGTCCCTACGTGGCCCAATGGGATACCCTGCGGCTGTCGGGACCGAAGCATTAGTAAGTTTTAACCTACCTCTGCCGTGTTCCTGACACGAGGTGGGATGTAGCAGTTCGGGTTGAAGGTGGGAGGGTAGTTTGGGTCGTCCTCCACAGAGATTCTGATCTTTATCTCCTTCTGCATGATGGAACAAACGATGACCGTGAGGCGAATGATGGATTTATATGACCTTGTTAAACAGTCGTTCTACGCTTGACAACATTACTAGTACAATGTACATGTAAGTCTGTGTACCATTGACTATCATTGCCAGGGGCTCTGTTGAGCCCCTCCCCACAGAGTTTGTTGTCTCTAAGCCAGATGACTCTTAAAAATGTGATTTATTCAGCCTAGCAATACACCTTTGGTGTCTATGTAATAGACTGGTGTGGTGTGGTATGGTCTGACATTTCAAACGTCCTAAAATATAACAACATACTAGCGAAAACGAGCCTTACTTTTAAAACTATGTTAAGAAGACACTCTTGTCTTGGTGAGAACTGATGGATAATAGTTCAATGCATGTTTCATGTCCTAAATAATACGCGATCTGGAAATGTAACGTACCCTTTTCTCTGCTTTCTCATTGGTCACCCTCAAGTCATAGTGGGGGTCAATATCATTGTTCAGGTACCTCTTTAATATGACGTCACCAGTCTCATTCCCAATTGCAAACCGATCGTCCTGGACATAAAAATACTTCTTTTTAGGCCTGCTGTTCATGTTTCATCGGCTGCCTATAGAAACGTTTGACACGCCGTCAATATGTCAATAGTTGAGCAATAAAGGTCTGTCTTTGTACATGAAGAAAAACTTTGACATTGCAAAAAAATTGCTATTGGCAAAATGGCTGAAAATTCCACAATCACTGCAAATCTTATTTTGATGAATCTTAATCACTGTGATTCACGCTTTGGACCCAAGTCTGATTTTCCGGGCGGGATGATTTGATTAGAAACCTGAGGACATCACCTTGTTTCCTGCCGTAATCCGGAACTGTCCGCCCCCTTCCGGGCTCAATGGGTAGTACAGCCTCCCGACACTGAACACCACTTGACCAGGATCGACACTCTAGAGTCAATGAATATTAATATTGTATTTTGTATTTGACCATGATTGTATCAGGTAAGGCATCATTCTTTATGCCATATAGAAGGCTATGTATGAAAATGCTAATTCAAGATAATACAATAAATTCATTGCTCAACAGTTGAACATGATACAACGTATGGAAACTTGTACAATGATTCTCGAAGCTGATCTACTCTACAGACCAGGATGAAAATATATAATTGTACATTCTTTGGTTGGAATTCTAATGTGTAGACAGGAATTTAACTATAAACTATGAGATCCCTTCACAATGGTCATGTGAAGATTAAACTGAGCCATGACGTCACAAAGCATACAGTTACTGTTCCAAAGCATACAAGTTACACAATTGTCATGTGAGATTAAACTGAGCCATGACGTCACACAGCATACAGGTACTGTTGCAGAGCATACAAGTTACTGTTAAAGAGGGTAAATCAAAGAAAAACTAGAAAGGCAACATTTGCACGAGCAAATACAACATGTATCGCCCATTTCCCTCCCCATGCAAAAAGCAACTGTTCTAATGCAAAAACTAACGTTTGTTGTATGTCTGCAATGTTGGTATTTGAATAAAGAATTAAATAGAAGACCAGTCAGAAATGGATCTCTCCCAAGTTGGAACCAGGCACCCATATTCATACCGTACCATTCAAAAATGCCTCTACCCAAAAAAACTGGAACTTTTTGATAATCAACCAAGCCCAAAATTGAATTTTCACAAATGTCCCCCTCATACAAGAATGGACTCGTCCAGCTGTGTATGGACCAACACGTATCATGCAAATTTCAGAATGTAAAGAACTAGAATCTTGATGAAGATCTATCGAACAAATGTCTGGAGAAATGCACTTGCTTTACCTGCATACCAAATTTCAGCTTATTCGGCCCAGGGACGACCGAGATGAATCTATTTATTCTTTGACTCATATTAAAAAAGGAACAACAGAGACAATATACAAACATCTAAATAAACAACAACGACAAAAGTATTGCATCAAGTGGTGTCGAAACGAGATGGCGGTAGGACTAGTCGACAATAGTAGGGCCAATGCCTGCTAAGCGAGAAAATCTCAGAGTTGCATAGCAGCTGGATTATACCGTTGGCAGACACAGGGAGACGCGTCACAAATGAGTGCGCCAACTTACGCCGCCTGACGTCGAAGCTATCAACTCGAAAACTCGAGAAAAGTAAAGAGTTACTAGTACTCCTAGGCTGAGACATCAACATCTTAAAAGCATCATGGTAAGCCACCCGGAGTCTCTGCATTGCACCGGCACTATGGTTGGTCCAAAGTTGTGCGCAGTACATAGCAGAGCACTGTACATGTGATATAAAAAGGATGCGCTTCACCTCTGCCGAGCATAGGAATAATTTGCGGGAGAGAGAATTTGCTTTAGCGTAGAGCTGTCTAGTTATTTTTCGAATTGAATCGTCATCAGAAAGGTTGGGGGTAATTTGAAAACTCAAGTATGTGGCCGAGGGAACGTAGGCCAGAAGGGTACCGTATAACTCCACTGAGGGTGGCGCACCATTCAAACGTAGGCGGGGGCATGGAAAATACATACAATTGGTTTTCTTATCACAAAATATGACATCATTATCAGTACCTCACATATACTAATGAACTTTTGTAAGGCTTTCGCTGAAGGACAGATAAGGCATATATCATCTGCATACATTAAGTGGTTTACGGAAACATTGCCAATAAAACAGCCCACTTTGGCATTGTTTAACTGGTCGCTGAGATCAGCCATATATATGTTGAATAAAATTGGAGACAATATGCTCCCCTGGGGAACACCGTTGCTGGAGCTGAAGCTATCAGACACGGTAGTCCCCCAGCGCACTCTGAAGGACAGCATATGAAACCAACATACGATGATACGTACTAAATAAAAAGGCACTCCTCTATTGAGCAGTTTGTTAAACAATGTATAGTGGTTAACACGATCAAAGGCTTTCGAAGCGTCAAGGAAACATACAAAGACTGGGGAGCCTCGACATTTAAAGTAAGAGATAACCTCTTTGAGGGCGAAGATGCACATATCAGTCCCGTGATGCTGTTTGAAGCCAAACTGGTTCGCCGGAGTAGATAAATAGCTCTCCATACGATCAAGAAGAATAGATTCAAACAGTTTAAACAGGGGACTGGAAATGGCAATCGGCCGGTAGTTGTTTTTGATTGAGGGGTTTAGATTTTGTTTCTTGATTAACGGGACAAGAACAACATTAAGCAGGACTGGAGGGATGTGGCCGTGAAGCAACATGGCTGAGAATATCAGGGAGAGTAACGTGGTCAGTCGAGGCCCCGCGTTCTTCAGGTGTTCGGCTGACAAACCATCTACGTCACAGGACTTCCCATTAGGGAGCTTGTTAATCGCTGCACATATTTCAAATACAGGTGTAAACATACCAGGGTCATAACTAACGCCTGCTTTGATAGTGTCGTCTACGTAGGACTTACAGGTACTGGCATTGACAGAGTTTAATAACGAACTGTTGTGTTGCCTCCACATATTGACAATGCTGGAGGCACCGCTGTGACCATCCACATTACAAGGAAGGTTGGACCTGGGACCATTTTGGGAACGTAAGGCGGACCAAAAGCCCGTCTGCCCCCCCCCCCCCCTTATGTAGACTAGAGGCCAGTGCATCTGCCCTGTGTTGAGCGACAGAGCGTTGGCACTCTCTTAGAGAAAGCTTAAATTTGGCCCTAGTTGTTCTCATTAAGTTCCAAATGGCCCCGTACCTCGGTCGATTGTTATCGCACCATAAAAAGAAAGCGATCTCGAGCTGCGGTATGGTATTCTTTAACGATAGAATTCCAACCAGGGATCACACGGGAGTTGTGCCGCTCCGTGACGAAAGAGAGGTAGAATCCGCACTTTTAAGGGCAGCGACTATCTCAGAGGTGAATTTATCAAGATCAGATCTATGTTCAATGTTATTACAATTAGGGTTTTGGCACAAAGGTGAATTATAAGGCAGATTTATAGCGGACAACAGGCTGTCGGTGCAGGTCCTGAACCGCGCCAGGTCGTCGGGGGTTGCACGTTCCCACCTGATCCTGTTAGGTGGTGGAATTCCGGGATCAGCTGTGTTTGTAAACACAGCTGGTGCCGACTCCCAGGCAAATGAAACCCAGAGAGGAAAATGGTCGGATGAGACAAAGTCGTATAATACACGCATTTCCGAGATGCTATCATGCATTGTGTCAGTACACAGACAATGATCTAGCCAGGATGTTGTGGTGTGGGCATCGCTTACATAATTATGTAAATGTTTTTTTTCAGAGAGCAATGCGATGTCGCTTAATATGAGGTTACAATCATGGCAGAAGGTTTGCAATAGGGGAGCAAATATGCCATCGGGGCGGGTATTAAGGTCGCCCAAGATACAGATATTGATACAGAATCGATTTGAAGATTTGAAAGGAGGAGGAGGAGAAAGAAACATTACAAAAACGCGACCTCATATCTCCATGAACTATTCTGTTTATGCAAATGACTTACACAAACACAAACACACACAAACACGCCAAAAACAATATCTCCATTTTTCATGGAGATAACAATATGTACCGCCCATACCTGTAGTATGGGCGATACATAACAATTCCACCCATCTGAAAGCAGAGCTTTAGTACTTAGTTCATTAATATTCAGGAGTTTTTTTAAAATGCAAACATAGGTATAAATGACTTTGATATGCGTATTACATGTTGATTATGGAAAACATATAGCTTCTATTGAAAAAATAATTCTAATCCTAAACAAATATTTCACTATACTTACCTCAGATACACCCACTTTAAAAGACCTCCGACCTGAAAAATTGATAAGAACACAACATATCGAGTTCACATGAATGATTTTGTGTGAATATGCCTGAGAGACTCGATCTGAACGATACAGTACTAGTGCGTTGTAACATTTTCCCTCCTTTCTATTTCTTCAAGATGGTATTTTCAATTCAGTGTTCAATTTCTCGTTTGAATAGTTGGTTAAACGTCCTCTGAGGTCCGCATATCCCACTTTAACAGATTTTCAAACTGTACCGCACTTTAAACGACGGCAGCTATAGGTTGAACACGAGTAGTAGCGAGACTGCTGTTCAATGCACCCAACGAACTGTAAATATTTCTTTCAACGGGAAGGTTACTGAACTTTCGGATATGCATGAGCTGTTGCACGAAACGCACGCATGAGGAAGTAAAACTGAAGCAACAACAAAGAACCGCGTTCCGTAAATCAAACATAGTGACATGCTGTTTTGTTCCTCTACAGTTTTGTTATAGTTTGAATTACGTGGAATACGCTGGAGTGGTCAAGAACGGAACGAAAGTCATCAAGAAAACGTGGCACACATATAGATTTTCATAAGGTAGCCGCAGTTTTCGTCAATGTCTCCGCTCAGGCGTAACCCCGCTATCCAAAAGCGTCATGCCAAAGGTAGACCCAGGCTAGCTAGGCTTTAGTTAGATGTATGAATTGCTCACATTTCCTTTCCGCGATTGGAGTGGATGTTTGCCAACAAAGGGATTGGAGTACAATCTCTGATTGAAATTCGAACTCTACCTTCGACAAATTGAGGACTGCTTAACTGTTTGATAAAGACACCCAAATATTCTAGAAATGTGATTGTTTCTTAATCGTGCACGAGATCGACATGACTTTGCCAAACACGGGTCATACGTACGAATTCACAGCTTTTACAAGAAGATTTGAACACACTCGAAGAATGGCAAACCAAATGGCTTATGCAGTTTAATCCGGAAAAATGTTACATCATGAACATAACAAACAAACGGACCCCAGTTGTAACCACCTACCAGTTCTGTGGACAGGCTCTAGCAACAGCAAAGAGCCATCCGTACCTAGGCGTTACATTAACAACGGGGCTAAAGTGGAACACCCATATCAACAAAGTAACAACTAAGGCTAAATAGACATTGGGAGTGATCAAACGTAATTTGTGGGCATGTCCAGCAAAGGTAAAATCACTTGCACACACGTCTCTAGTAAGACCAAACCTTGAATATGCTGCAACAGTTTGGGATCCACACACAAAGAAGGATATAGATAAACTGGAGAGGGTGCAGAACCAAGCAGCCAGATTCTGCACGAACAACTATGACAGGGGCGCTAGTGTAACAAAAATGAAAGCATATCTGCAATGTATGTCACTTGAGGACAGGAGAACAATGTCCAGACTTTGCATGATGTACAAGATGACTAATAAACTTGTGGACGTACCGACTGATAAGTATCTAATACCAGCTCAGAAGAGGACTAGAAATAGTCATGCTTTTAAGTACCAGAGTTATCAGCCAAGGATTGATGTGTTCAAAAATTCGTATTTCCCGAGAACCATAGTAGAATGGAACTCGTTGTCATCAAGTACTGTAGGAGCTTCCTCACTAAGTAGCTTTAAAGAACGGTTGCAGTCAGATATGCAAAGACTGGGTGTAACAGACCATTTGGTGTAATATGACCAGCTGCTGCCGCGCCGCGTGCCTGCGAAGCTGGTGTGTTACGCCTAATGGCGGTTATACCGGCTATATAGATACAGATACAGAATAGGAGGGTCCTCTCAAGATACAGAATGTGCCCCAACAAACAGCAAGAATCGAGGGGCGCCAGCTTATACACTCCTCCATCTGATCCAGAACAGGGATTGCCAAATACTAGGTCACTCACTTTACGTCACATTTACGTGGTTTTCATGTATAGCTTCCCTCCTGGAGTCTATCCTTACCAACCGATCGCAGTCGACAGCAAATCAACCATACACATGGCGGAAATACAAAGAGGTGAAATGAAGAAAAAGTTGGCTACCCACCAGCTGAACACCCGTGCGCGCACAGCACCAACAGAGCCGCCACTATCTTCACTACCACTGCCATATCGCGCGCTGAAACACCCTTCGATACAAGAAGCTGTTCCTTCCCCTATCTTTCTCCTTTGCTTCCAATAAATGAGCCGTTCATGGGTCTGTAGATGATCGAAAACAAGTTTGACTGTTCAATAGTTGGAATTTACTTCCTCTTGTTTCGGGTCAGTAAAGGGATTCCCCTTCGTGAACAAGTTAAACAATCACTCCTTAAAGAGTCTGCTGACGTAGTGACTATATTCAAACCACGGGGAGCATAATTAAAACATTATCGATGAACATTTCATGTTTCATACATTTCTACAAAGTTATTATGGATATGACGGAGCTTGTATTATCTGTATCGACAAACATTACCTCAAGTTACAGTGGACGTTTTCAATATGTTACGAGACGTCTGGAATGAAGTCTCGGATGAACTCCGTTTTTGTAAACAGAACAATAGTAGCAAAAACTAATCTGTTACAACGATAACTTAATGACAACCACGAATGTCAAGACCATATGGTCTTACTGAACATCGCCCTAGGTTGCCTTAAGCGCAAGTTTTAATTGTTGGTATGCTCTGTTAAGATATAAATGTATCATATTTCATAACAAATAAAGAATATTCTGAAGAATCGTCAGTCAATAGGTGACATTTTCGCAAAGAGATTAGTAGTACTGTTCTATTCATAATTCTGTGAACAGTTTATATGAACCTAGCATTTGGAAGATATTGATTGATAACAATAGGTTCTGTAAAATTTCAGTATACGTCCAATTTTGTGCAGTTGGGAAGTCCCGAAATATTACCGAATTTGATAAAAAAGGGAAATGATGAGAAAGCTAATGAAGAAAAACAACACGGAAGTACGTCAGATGTCATTTGTAGACTTCGAATTCGGTTCCTTGAAATGTTGACGACTCGAACTGTGCAAGGTAGTTTTTGTCTTTCATTCGTCTAGCTAATATGAATCATAAATGTCTGTCATAGAGTCCGAACTTTGCTTTTGTTTTGTTTTAAAATTTTCATTGCTAAGATTAGATATTGTCAATGAACTACATATAACAACGGAAAAAAGATCAAGAAAGTGTAATGTTTTTATGTTGAGCCCAACATACTGTTGGGCGCAACATATTGTGTTCGTATTGTTTCTTTCTCCTGTCAAATCTTGTAATCGACTCAGCTCGGTCGTCCCTGCACCAACTGAGCTGATATTTGGTATACAGGTAGAGTGGGTAAATACCCTCGGAGCCTTTTTAATTTTTTTTTCGATATTGACCTTGAAAGTGATTTTATTGAGGTTTTTCTGACCAAAAACGTACATTTTGGCCTCCTGTGCTCTGGAAATACGTCCAAATGACCTGAAATTTGCCATGGTGGTACATTGAACAAATATTCAAAGAATCACATTCGCACTTTTGGCATACAGCACTTCGAAATACGATTTTAGAGGGTGTTTTGGGAAGAAGATCGGCTATTTTCCTCATATGGGGTCACTGACCTATAGGTCACATCTTTATTCATCTGGCCGGGTGGACTAATTCGGTCAGCCAATGAGAGAGCGCAGATTTATCAAGCTCAACCTGATTGGTTGAAATAGTCAATTTAATTAGGGGCACTACTGGTGCAGGCACAACTTCACTACTAGTACTCCCTGGCTCCCACCCTTGTGTTGTTATTGTTGTGTCCTACTGAAGTTAAGTGCAATTGAGAAGGTTAAAAGCTTTTCTGGTGGTATTTTTCGACACACATGGTGTTTTTCTTATTTTAACACAGCATGGAAACAAAGATTTCCACAAGTTTGCAAGCTTGGACACTATGGTGAAACCTGACATTTCCTCGCTATGTAACGTTGGGTAACCTAAATTCGGGATTTTTCCGATAATGGTTGACTGAAATCAATCTAGCAGAACAATAAACCGTCCTTTTTTTCCATAATTCTGTCAGTATCATGTACTATCTTTGCACTAATCATATATATGGTAGATTTTGTCTCTAGTCGTGCTGACACCATAATATTTCAACTTGAAACTACCGTGCGCCGCACGCACAATTATGGTGCTGTCGGACAGGGGGGCACATTAATTCGGGAGAGAAGATTCGTCTTGAATATCTTACCGCTAATCACATTTTATACAGCAGCTATTCGTTCTATCCTTGGCTTGAGGAGAGTGCTATGGATATAGACGTGTCCAAGTAAAAAAAATACACGAAAAAACGGCCGTACCGCACACATCAGGCCAGTTCGGGAACAACCCGTGTGTTGAGTCGGTAGAACTTCACTCAAAGTCGGCCCATCGTCATCATCGGGCAACGTGTAACGTTACATTATTCATCGGGGCGTTAGCTGGATGCCGTAGCAATGGTAATACTACTATGTCCATGTGTTCCTTGTTGTGTTAGGAGCAAACTTTGAGGAAAATATATTCCTCAGTCCACTATCACACGCAGCATTTAGACAAAAAAGTGTTCCTCACAAACCTTTGTCGTCTGCTTGACAACAGGATTGTGGTTAACAATATGGCGGCGGGAAAATACACGTGCCGTAGGTTGTAGCAACAGAGAGGAGTTTTGATGATTGATCACACTTAGAATCCAGTTGCAGGTTAGCAAAAGAGATTGTAATAAGTTGTCTTATAAATAATTGTGTTTAGCAGGCAGGAGATGTGACATTTGTCTTATAAACCAGCGAACAACCGTGCTGGGTGATTCTCCCACGAAGCCCCCAGACTCTGTCAATAAGGGACGGAGAGTTTTTGACGTCGCCAACTTCTAATGCATGGTTATCGAAGCTTTTCAGCCAGTGTTCTGAATACGTTAGTCTATCTGCTTTGCATTGCTGGCGTTATAACTGATTTTGCATCTAGCACATATCCCTAAATACCCCGTTTTCGAAAAATCCCGACTTTAAGTACCCCACGAATTTAGGTTACCCAACGTACACTAATTTTCTACCCGTGTCTCTAAGATTGGACACCAGTGCAGTGAGCACAATAGTGCACACAAAGTGTCCAAAGTTTCCCACCTTAGGAAACATCCCGTGTCGGGACGTTGACAATAACATTAACATTAACAATAGGGAGTTGTGAAGTGCAAGAAAATTTACCTTGAGTAAGGAGGCCCTTGTTTCGAGTAATTGTTTAAAGTTTTTGGCTAAAAATGATGTAAACCTAAGAATTTTCAACCTCCTTGCGTAAACCCCTGTTACATGTCTACACTACCGGGCCGCGGGGAAGTCTTGAATAGCGGCGCTGATCGATAGCGTATTGAACAAAATATGCGGCGTAGCGTTGTACTGAAAAATAGTATTTTCATCGCAACCACTCGCGCTTGTTTAAAAAAAGCCGAAGATTTCACCACACACAATCGTCTGCAACTTGTTTTGTTTGTGGTAACGTTACCAGATAGTCGGCTTAAGCTTGATGGCGAAGTTTTGTTGGTCACCTTTTTACCTTCGCCGAGAAGGTTATGCAGAGGGTAGCGTTTGTTTGTTTGTGTGTGTGTTTGTTTGTTTGTTTGTTTGTAACGAACAGCATAACTCGAGAAGGCTTGGATGGATTGTCTTGATATTTGGTAGGTGGGTAGGTCTTGATGAGACATGGAAATGATTAGATTTTGGGCCCCCTAGCGGCTTGTTACGGTACTGCAGCGGAACTTCCTGTTTTGATATCTCGTGTTCTGGACAAGCTATGGAACTGATTTTTGAGTGGTAGACAGCTCTTTGGACAGAGAGTAAGTGGTATAGGTTTTGGCCCCCTAGCGGCTTTTTTGGAACTGCAGGAGCAGGTTTTGGTTCAGACTTTGAAAGGGAATAACTCAAGAAGGGCTTGATGGATGGTCATGAAGTTTGGTAAGTAGATAGCTTGAGTGATGATGTACATGATTAGATACTTAATATGCAAATCATTATCTAATTTGCATACTTAATGAGGAAAGTTTATACAGCCGCCAAATTCATTGGTAGGACTCTCAAACGTGTGACATATGTATCTGAGGAAGAGAGAAATACTAATAGATATCAACTATGCAAATGAGGACCTCATTTTCATAATTAATGAGAAAATACTTTAACTCAAGATGGGCTTGAATTTTGGTATGTAGATAGCTGACGTGATACTTTGTATGATTGAACGGTGATTATTTGCATAATTAATTTGCAAATTGACAATTTAAAAAACCTGCTGTGTTCCATGATATGACTATTCAAATATGTGACATTTGTAACTGAGGAAGAGAGGGATGTTGATAGATAGAAAATATGCAAATGTAGGCCTTATTCGCATAATTAATGAGTAACTTCGTTAATTCTATACAGGTAAATGATGGCAATTTCATAGTTGTGGCATTTGGAAGTTATGTGAAGGTAAACATAGTTGAATCAAATTATGTTGATAAGGACCTCATTTGCATAATTGATGATGTTAACATAACCTTCTTTGTTAAGCTCATACTTTGGACAACGTTTGTTATTTGGGTGAAGACGATCGACTAGTATGATATATAATTGATGAGAGACACTCCTAACATGTCAGTCATAAAGGTCAAAATCATTTGGCGAAGGTATGAGGTCGTGGAACTCTAGTTGCATATATTAACAGTGTCATGCCAGCGCCATATTGCATTATCGGCCCTACATTTACTTGAAGTAAACATAATTTACTCTTTTAATACGAAACCAACTAGGATAAATACCAAGTACATTGAATTTCAATTATTCATTCAAATACCAACATTGCAGGCATACAACAAACGTTAGCCTCTATGCCACAGTCGCGTTTTGCATGGGGAGGGAAATGGGCGAAACATGTTGCATTTGCTCCCGCAAATGTTGCCTTTCTAGTTTTTTTAAATTTTCTTTATTTTTTTTTCAACTTAGGACTACCACAAAGAAAGTCTCCAAATCACAAACATAAGAATTATGTATAAGTACACCATAGATCACTAAACAACACGTAAACATGAAGCTTTCAATAAGAACAACATACAGGAATAATAACAACACATATAGAACGCCAAATGTACATACACGAACAAAATTAAAGAGGCCACCGCAGTCAAGAAAACAGATCACAGGATCGTGTATAAGTTACTCACCACTAACCGTACAAACAATGTATCATATAGATCATGTGGCTCAATGATATTTTGATATTTTGTTAGCATTTACAAATAACAAAAAGTGCAATGCATCAACTACATTTACATATATGAATTAAGTCATGTCAGCTGCCATGCGCACAAGTACTGAAACATTCAGATAAGCGAAACGTTGTAAAACAAAACAGCTAGTCCATATTTTGCAGTCCGGTTGTCTTTCTTTTAGCCTCCTACACGTTGTGTTACAAACATTTTTCAATCAAATTTGCACTTCATCAAGCAAAATGTTCTATTACAGGAATGCGTTTCATAGAATAGAAGAGGACTTAGAATAGAACAGAGCTTTTACAGTAAAATGGTCGATAAAACCCAAATAAAAGCACTCCAGGTGCACAACATTTCTACCCGGCGTTATTTATAATCACATCCGGGACATATTCATCCTCGGTATACTCTAAGGGGTTATCACGGAAGCTTTCCGAATCTACCAGAGTATCGCTGACGTACTTGTTTGCGCGTTCGCGTCTTTTGATTACGTAAACCACAGAACTCCCCAGTACAGCTCCCAAGGCGATCACTCCAATGACAGATCCGATGATAATGTAGACCCCTTGCTTCCCTATGGCAGCAAGCAACTCGTGTCAGAATAATGGACATTACCTCAAGTTACACTGGACGTTTTCAACATGTCAAATAACATTCAATGAAACTGTCTACAGCCCAATAAATAATCGATACACGTAAAAGGTAAATTAGGAAAAACAACAACATCAACCTAAGATTTCATGATGAAATTTTACACTTACCATGAAGAAAATGACGATAGGGCGTCGACACTGAAAAGAAGCAGAGACGTTAATGAGACACGTTTTTCCAAAATTCAGAAAGTCACTCTGATTGAACTCTTATGAGGTGAAGAAAAGTCAATCACCATATAAAAAAACCTACCGATGTCACAAGCTCGACCAATCCACCTATCCGGGCACTTGCACGCTCCGTTGAAAGGGTGGCAGCTGCCGCCGTTTTGACAAACGCACGTCTCGTTGCAGTGTCCGCCATGGAAGCCATCTGGGCAACCTGCGGCAACATAACATCGTTATTATCTCCATGAAAATGGAGATATAGTTTTGGGTGTGTCTGTGTGTCTGTCTGTTTGTGTTTCCGCACTACTGTAGTCAGCATAACTCAAGAACCTCTTGATGGATTACGGTGATACTTGGTATGTGGGTGGATGCCAAAATGCATGGCCCCCTGGTATGTGACCTTGGTACTGCCGTTTTTGTATCTTTTGACCTGGACGTGCTGTGGTCTTGATTTTTGGGTGGCAGATAACTTGTGGTGTAATAAAGCGGTTCGTCAGGTCCTGTTTCTGACATTCTGAAAGAGTCCATTGTCGGGTCAAAGTCACAACGTGGAATCACAATGAACGTGGACGCCTCCCCTATCCGCGGTGAGTACAAGTGCGAGAGTGTACGTCCGGGGTGCCATTAGGTTTCTCTTCACTGTTCATGATGTCACTAAAACCCATCTACAGGAACTAAGTCACTGTGTTACCCAGTACCTTAAAAATGGACAAACATGAAGAAGTCATCTGACCCGGGTATACCATAGTCAAGGGCTAGGACTCACATCAGTCGAACAACTGTATATGCAACAGCACGCCAATGTAATTGCAAAGGTTCTGACGACAGGTGATAACAGCGTCAAGAATGCACTTGAGGCGAAAGTAGAAAGGGGATCGGCTCTCACACGGAAGTCAGTTGGAACGTTGGAATGCCACTCAATCGTTGAACAAAGCCTAACAACATTGTCCAACGACAATTCCCAAGACAAACAAGTAAGCTCCCAGCAAACGAAGAAGAAGCTATGCCAATCAACCACAGCCCGGCTGCAAAATTGCAATGACAGTAAACTTGAGGAACACCGCAGCACACTTAAGGTAAAAGGAAGATGGATAGAACTACTGGAAGCCGAAAGTTCTGACGTAGGATGGAGAAGTTCCCTGTACAATGCCCCGCGAGGTGTCTTTGAGTTCGCGGTGAACGGGATGACGAACTGGCTCCCAACACGAGACAACTTGTTCCGCTGGGGAAAGATTCTCTCAACAAAATGCCCACTGTGTCAAGGGCACCAGTCTCTTCGTCATGTCCTGAATTCATGCCCAGTGGCACTGACGGTCAGATACACTTGGCACCACAATCGTGTGCTAAAGGAACTGGTAACTACTTCACAGCGTTGGCACTCCACGACGGAGACACCGGTTACAATAAGATGTGACCTGAGCCCTGACGTCCTAGAGGGCAGTACACACACAACAGTACCCCCGGACATTCTGCCTACCTCCCTCGTACCGGACATTACCACACAAAACACAGCTGAACAGAAGTTGACTCTGATTGAACTGACTGTCCCATTTGAACAAAATGCCCAAGCTGCTGTAGATAGAAAAATGTCCAAATATGAACATCTTAAGGAAGAGATAAACTCACATAGTCGCTATAGTGCTACGGTGGTTACCATAGAGGTGGGTAGTAGGGGATGGGTTAACAGTGACAATGTTAGGAAGTTAAAATCACTATGCCCTGTAGGCAGGAAAGACAGAGAAGTCAGACAGCTGAAGCACAGACTAGGGCGCTGTGCGCTTTGCACATCCTACGCAATTTACTGCGCAAGGAACACCCCTGTGTGGGAATCACCGTCTGGGCTGTTTTCCAGCCGATAAGATCTATTTACAATTTAGAACAATAGTATTATTATGTATCAACAAAAGTGCAATACAGCCAATATCTTGTGCAATACAGTATGTATGTACGTATCAGAAGTCGGATGCACGTAACTTTTACCTTGCGCCCTCCAGATTTTACTGATCTGACTAAGGGGTGGGCCTAGGTTTTATAAATCATTCATCTTGTACGTTGTTGATTTTAAATGTTTTTTGTGCAATAAAGATGATGTTGAACACCCTGGTGCAGATTTGGGCCCCCTACCAGCTTGCCCTGGAACTGCAGGGGCGATATTGCGAAACTTTTCTGAGGAACATAACTGAACAAAGGAACGACGGATTTCCATGATATTTAGTATGCAGATAGCTTATACAGAGATGTACACAATGAATTGTAGATTATGGTGATTGGGACTTAATTTGCATAACTAATGAGGAAAATCTATATTTGCAGTGTTTTCCATTATACGACTCAAATACATGTAACATATGTAGGTTATATCAACAGATACCAATTATGCAAATGAATTCATTATTTGCATAATTTGCATGATTAATGCAACATCGCCATAATTCATCTAAGTGGAAAATGATAGGACTATCAATGTTGTAACATGTGTAAGTTAGATAAAGGTGTGCTTGACCAAGCATATATTATGTAAATGTTTAAGTCATTTGCATAAGCAGAATAGTTCATGGAGATATGAGGTCTCCGAACTCTTGTTTGTCTGCTGCTCTATTTTGTTAATTGGCGAAGGTATTTTTGACTTCAAGTCAGTGTCTATTTTCTAAATAGGCCTCTTTATAGGCCAGAATCCTCACCAATAATAGGGCAGATGTTTTACCCAGGATACATTGCTTCTATGTGACGCATGCGTTCTCCGTAAGTTACCCATGATGCATACTCTGTGAAGTGAAATGGCTCGTTTGGTGGTCGCTGCAAGAGACTTACCGATCGGATCGATGGTGACGTTCCCAGACACCGTCGCGCCAAGGAAGCCCAGGTCGAAGCTCAGACGACAGTTGTAGATGGAAGGGTCGAGTCCGTAGAAGTTCTTCATATCTAGGGTGACGAGCACGTGTCTCTTGTGGGGGTCGTCGGGGGAGTCCACAAACCAGTCCGGGTTGATTCCTCTGTCATCAGGGCGGTGATAGGAGGCGTTCTTGGGTAAAAATATATAAGAAAAGAGGGAAAGAATCAACTGGATTGCGATATGGACTTCTCTTCTTTGGCAGAAGCGATGAAATAAATATTCTTTAATTACCGTCAGAAATAGCCTAGTTTAAGGCCGCTGTTAACACCGCTCCCCCCGTTTTGCGCGTTTTCACGTGACTTCATAGGGGCACCAACATGGGGGTGGGCACAGGTATTGATATTTCCATCTCAGTGAATCGTAGTTCACGCGTTTTCATTAAAAAACGCATGGAATGTGAAGATATAGAAAAAAGTAGTTGCAGCGTGGGAAACAACAAAACAGAACAATATCTAAGGCTTGTCGATAAAACTATGAAAACGTTCTGTATCTGTATCTGTATAGCCGGTATAACCGCCCTTCGGCGTAACACACCAGCTTCGCAGGCACGCGGCGCGGCAGCAGCTGGTTATATTACACTGTACGGCCTGTCACACCTAACTTTTGCACATCTGACTGCAATCGTTCTTTGAAACTACTATTTAGTGAAGGTGTTCCTACAGCATATGATGACAACGAGTTCCATTCTACTATGGTTCTTGGGAAATACGAATTTTTGAACACATCAATCCTTGGTTTATAACTCTGGTACTTAAAGGCATGACTATTTCTTGTCCTTTTCTGGGCTGGTATAAGATGATTATCAGTCGGTACATCCACAAGTTTATTAGTCATTTTGTACATCATGCAAAGCCTGCATATTTTTCTTCTGTCTTCAAGTGACTTCCACTGTAGATCTGTTTTCATTTTAGTGACACTAGCACCCCTGTCATAGTTGTTCGTGCAGAACCTGGCAGCTTGGTTCTGCACCCTCTCCAGTTTATCCTTGTCTTTCTTTGTGTATGGATCCCAAACGGTTGCAGCATATTCAAGGTTTGGTCTTACTAGAGACGTGTATGCAAGTGATTTTACCTTTGCTGGGCATGCCCAGAAATTACGTTTGATCCCTCCCAACGTCTGCTTAGCCTTAGTTGTTACTTTGTTAATATGGGTACCCCACTTCAGTCCAGTTGTTAATGTAACGCCTAGGTATGGGTGGCTTTTTGTTGTTGCTAGAGCCTGTCCACAGAACTGGTACGTGGTTACAACTGGGGTCCGTTTGTTTGTTATGTGCATGATGTAACATTTTTCCGGATTAAACTGCATAAGCCATTTGCTTTGCCATTCCTCGAGGGCGTTCAGATCTGCTTGGAGGAGTTGTGAATCATTCTGTGTAGATAACTCTATATATAACAGGCAGTCGTCGGCAAATAGCCACACATTTGAATCGAGCTGGTCTGGCAAGTCATTTATGTACAAGAGGAAGAGTAATGGTCCCAAAATAGTTCCTTGAGGGACGCCTGACGCAATTCTAACTGGAGCTGAGGTCGTCCCTTCTACCACAACCGTCTGTTCCCTATCGGTCAAGAAAGCCTTTAACCAACTCAGTGTAGTGCCTTGAATTCCATAGTACTCCATTTTTGAGATGAGTCTACTATATGGGACTTTATCGAAAGCTTTAGTAAAATCAAGTATTGCTAGATCAACCTGTTTTTTACTGTTCAGTGCACCCGCTATGTCGTGAACTGTTGATATATGCTGTGTTTCTGTGGATCGCTTTGCTCTGAATCCATGTTGATAGTCCGTCAAAATGTTGTAACTTTCTAAGTGCTTCATGACATGGCTGTGAATAATGTGTTCAAGTAGCTTGCAGGATATACAGGTCAATGAAACAGGTCTGTAGTTGCTGGGCATCGCTCCCTTTCTAAAAATGGCACATATATTTGCTTCCCTCCAGTCTTTGAGAATATCTCCTGTGTCTAGCGAGTGTTGGAAAATATTGGTTAGCACAGGTGCTATTTCTGTGGCTGTCATTTTGAGGAACCAAGTTGGTATTTGGTCTGGACCAGATGCTTTAGATGGATTAAGAATTTTTTCGACACCATTAGGGGAAATCTCTATGTGTTCCATGGGAGGGATACAAGGCTGTCCGAGAGTTGGGATGTTCATTGTGTCTTCCTCTGTAAACACACTTTTAAACTGTGAACTGAGTGCCTCTGCTTTTTTCTCACTATCACTGATGATGGAATTCCCCATCTTTAGAGGGGCTACGCCAACAAGTCTCTCCTTAGGCCTTTTATATACGACCAGAATGTTTTGGGTTTGTCAATTATGGCTTCCCCCAGTATGTCTGCCACATATTTTGAATGTGCTGCTCTTATGCTTTTCTGTACCCCCTTTTTAACTCTTTTGTATTTGTTCCAGTCGTCTTCTTGTCCTGTTCTCTTAGCTTTGTTGTAAAGACGTTGTTTCTTACGACAATGCCTTCTTAGGTTTCTGTTGAACCAAGGCAGGTTGTATCTGCTTGATGTTGTTTTACTAGGGATGTGCACGTTCATAGTGTGCTTCATTTTGTCTTTGAAATCGTCCCATTTCTGTGTCACGGACATATCCTCAGTTCGTTTGTTAAAGTTTGTTGCATAGTCACTAAGGTCACTCTTGATGGCCGGTTCATCAGCTTTAGTTCGAATATATACTTTTCTCTTGGGTTTCCTGTTTTGTTTGGGTGCCAGGTTAACATCCACCAATACCATGTCGCGGTCACTTATTCCAGGAACTACTGTGGTCTTTTCAATTATGTTTGGGTTATTGACTAAGACTAGGTCCAAGAGATTACCATTCCTAGTGGGCTCTTGAACTGTTTGGAATAAGCCATGGTTATCCACTAAGTGCAGTAGCTTCTGTGCCTGTCCTAAACTGCTCTGAGTGTTATCTGTAGTGCTAGCATCCCAATTTATACAAGGTGCGTTAAAGTCTCCAAGGATGATCACATTGTCAGAGTTAATTTTAGGTCCCACTTTACTTATGGACTTGTCAAGCTCATCCAGGCTATTGCCCTGGTCCGATGGAGGTCTATAGTATGTACCGGTCATTAGCGGTTTCTTTCCTGCTAGTTGAGTTTGTGTCCAAATGATCTCACAGTCTATGTCTAGATCTTGTCTGTGGGTGACAATCAAATCATCCCTGTTAACCTGAAATAAACCACCTCCAGGGCCAGTTTGTCTGTCTTTACGGTGTGCTATGTAGTTGTCGGGTAATGTCTCACTGCTTGCTATGCCTTGATTAAGCCATGACTATGTGCCTGCTATTATGTCTGGTTTGTATGTGTCAATTACAGTCGCCAGTTCGGCTTTTTTGTCTCGAACACTCTGGCAGTTTACCAGTAGTAGTTTACCATTGGTCTTTCTGAAACCACGACCCCTCATATTAGGGTTACCCTGATTGGATCTAAGTGGAGTGGATGTAGCCACCGGGGAGTCATTTGTCAAGCTTGCGCTAGAGTTCAGTGTATCAAATGAGTTTACTGAATGAAAAGTATCATCAGTAATGTCAAACATAGCTGATGCAAAGTTCGGTATACCACAGTCACAGCATATCCACGAGTATGATTGGTGGGTTTCTAATGCAGTGTACACCTGAGAACATAGTTCGATGCAGTCTTTATTATACCATTTATTGCAGCCGTCACAACAAATTGCAGCATGGGTATATTGTACAGCTTTGTTACAGCTCCCGTAAGGGAACTTTGGTGGTCTAGGCCCTGGATTCATCTCGACATCTCCACTTCAGAGAAGCAAGATCATAATCAATGATAACTTCGTACTATCATTGTGCATCATTATTTTCTTCTGTCCGAAATGAGTCCCATTCACCCCACTGTGCTTAATCATGAAAGCAAACGTGGCCCAGTCAGAGAACACTTGAGCTACGGTCCCTTTGAATGCAAACCCAGGACACCAATATAGCGGTCAGCGCCAGCATTCTTCATTGATATGGAAAGTGAGTGAAAACAATATTGATTTTGACCCGAACACCGATGCATATATGACAAAACAATGTTATGAAAAATTACAATCTAAGGCCTACAGTTTACCAGCCTGAAACACGATACACACGTATCTTTGAAACAAAGAAACCATATAACAAAGAGTCTTACCCAGTAGGTTTGGATGTCAGGCATGCCTCTTGGTGGGCTCTGTATGTTTGTGCAGCGCAGGCTAAAACTTGGTTTAAAGTCTCTGTCGATATCATCAACTTTGCCGTTCTTTACTGACACAAACGCTTTGACATCGCCTGAAATAAGCAGTCAAAATGATAATCGACTATGAAGTTGACAAGAAATGCTGTCGAACACCCTCCAGATTAATTTTGGACTTTCTATTGCACTTTGGACTAATGCTTGTAGCCTCTGACAGCTTATATTTACAGAGTTGATATTTTGTGAACAACTTCCTTGCCACTTAATGGATCATAATGACCCCCAGCGGGGGTCGTCACGCGTCGTTGAAAATCGAAAAACCTTCAGATTTTTCCCGAAAATCTTCAGATTTTATGGAAAATCTTCAGATTGTTTGAGATAACCTTCAGATTGTTTGCAAGAATCTTCAGATTGTTTTGAGATTGGTTTCAAAGAACCTTCAGATTGTTTCAAAGAACCTTCAGATCGTTTCAAAGAACCTTCAGATTGTTTCGAACAATCTTCAGATTTTTTAATGTGATCTTCAAATTTATGTTTCAACTTCCCTTAATATTGATTAGTATGATATGAAAATTGATAAGAATGGTTTTATTGTTGTGTGAGTTTTGTACTTTTGATGGGAAAATGGAGCTAACCAATCCTGATTAGCTCCTTTCACTTGCAACTCATGGCTTTTTAGTCGAACAGTTCTTTGTGGGCTTAAACAGAGCGACCTGTCTTTAATTAAATAGTGCGGACACTACAGCGAACATGACTTAGAATCGTATCACAGGCTACAGGGCTATTTTCGTCATTTTCTTTTACAAGTGTTTGTGGGACTTCCACATTTCGTGAAGGAGTGGAATGAACACCAGGATGGAATGAACTGCCCACTGGCAATAAAGTTTAGGCACTGTGTGGGGTGTTACGCCCAGAACTGACAGGTCCCGAGGTCAAAACTACTGATCTGCCCCAATGCTGTGTCCTTGGAAAAGGCACTTAACACGACTTCACTCACTTCACTTAGGTGTAGATGAGTACCTAGTTTTGGTTAGGGACATTAGCTCCTAAAACAACATGAGCTAATTGATTCATTAGCATACAACCTTGTCTTAACTTACTATTCTATTGAACAATCTGAAATTGTCTTTACTTCATTAACATATCTATTTGGAGGAAAGACACTGATGAAAGATAGTGGATACTGTCTGAAACGTCTGACTGTTTCAAAATTTTATCCACTTACTTGTCAATGAGTAACTATTTTTGGGGTATCTTTGGCAGGTGGAAGAAGTTGGCAGAAGTTAGGTGACATCATGCTAACTTCTGCCAGTGGACATTATATGGTGGCAGGTGGCGAGGTTGACAGAAGTAACACACTTGATGTTGTAGCTTTTGATAGTAGCCAGGGTAGGATAAAAGAGGCAGAAGTTAGCTGTCGTCATTCCACTCCTTTACTCTGTTCATGAAGGAGTGGAAGGACAAGAAATAGCCATGCCTTTTAGTACCAGAGTTATCAACCAAGGATTGATGTGTTCAAAAATTCGTATTTCCTGAGAACGATTAGTAGAATGGAACTCGTTGTCATCAGATGCTGTAGGAACACCTTCACTGCATAGCCTCAAAGAACGATTGCAGTCATATGTTCAAAAGTTTAATATAACCAGCTGCTGCCGCTCCGCGTGCCTGGGAAGCTGGCTATACAGATACAGATACAGTCATGGTAACTTCTGTCAGTGGCAATGTTAGGGTGGTTGAAGTTGTCTAAGATAATATACAATGTACTCAAACTTCTAGTACGGTAGGGCTGTATAAATTTGAACGTGAAGCCTTAAAATCCCTAGTCTGAATTAAAATGAACTTGACTGTGTAATGTTACAATACAACGTTAACGTTGCTCTGTTACCCTGTTTGTTACAGTTTTAGAGGATGACTAGAAAAAATTTTTAACTTCAAAAAGAAATAAAAGATTGTGCGGTGCAATATTGTAATATTATAATATATACTTCTCAGCAAGGGTGTATCATAGCTATTTTAAAGTTAGTTGTAGCGAAAAACAGCTTTAAACACAGTGACAGTGAGGAACATAAACTCAAATAAAGTATGGGTAAGCATTGATAATGAAATGAATGATCGGGCATTCTAAAAGTTTCTTAGTTCTAAATCTGGAGCCACATAAATGTTAGTCAGTGCACGGCACTGCATGTGATACTGCCATTACTGTATGTTGTGTCCAGCAAAACTTGACAGAGATGATTTGTTGATAGCTTTTTAATTGAAAGGGAGGAGAACCTATGATTGTAGGACTATGACATTCATGAAGGCCTGGCTCCCCAGGGGCCGTGGTTGATTGAACAAAACAAACACAGTCCAAAAAGGAAAGCTAACATAATCATTTTTTTAGTGTTTTGGCCACACCGGTTACTTGATTTGTGGACATTGAAAGGGGACAAAAATATAGCAGACAGACATCATCAGAAGCAGAGGACAGGCAGAAATGCTTGAATAAAACTGAGTGCTCTGAAGGCCTAAACATGGTCCTCAATATTTTGTTCTTTAATCTGAGTGCTGAGAACCCAAAAATTTGTTGCTGTTCAATCTTCTCAGGGATCATCATCATCATTTTGGCTGAGAGATGTTGAGAGAAATCCTATTTCGAGTTGTCCAGTTCATTCATATTCTTTTCTAGCACGCTGATTGGTCCCTTCTGTCAGAGCTCCATATGCTATCTCAGCAGGGATCACCCCATCCCAGAAAGACCTTATTTACCGACAAGGCTGTAGTACCTGCATTTTGGTATATAGAAAGTGTTATCATGACGATTTTACAAAGATCTGAAGAAAACTCTATTTCATTGTCTATGTATGACATTAAATCAACTCCATGTTTTTGGTCATTTCTTTCGGCCATTTCTGAGAAGTGTGGTCCCTAGTTAGCCTGAGTGCCAGCCTTTTTAGCTTCCGTCCGCTACCCTAGCTCCGCTGCGCTGCCCAAGCTCCGCTGCCGGCCAAAAACAGGAGGAGCGGAGCTTGGGTAGCGTACGGAAGCTAAAAAGGCTGGCACTCAGGCTAGTCCCTAGTAAGATGTGGTCCCTACAGAGATACCATGTGGAGAAAGTCGTTAAGCTGAGTGACAAGGACAAGGCTTCCCGTGGAGCTTTGAAAGGACCAATCAGCATGCTAGGCCAGAATCTGGACAGATACATTTATTCCAGACACTTGAATGGCAGTGATCTCAGACTGCTTGGTGAAGGGTAGAGCCTGGAACTGAAACAAAATGACACTCAAGCTAGTTGGTTATGATATGCAAGGAAGATGATGGGTAGCCCGAGTGTCGTCCTTGTTAGTTCCTAGAGTTTGGGCTAGATGATGGTGTTGATAGGTATATTGTTATGATGATGACTAAAGAGAAAGTTCATGGCCAAAGGCTTAATTGCAAGTACATGTAACACGGAAAGTACAGACAGACAATGATGAACAGTATAACATGTGACTACTCTAGTCTTAACCACTGACACTTACATGTCGTTCTAACTAATATTGGGTCCCATTCATTCTGTGTGTGATGTTATTGTCATTGTCATTGTTAAGAAGAGAGTAGTTTTCTTCTTGTCTGTAAACGTGGTGGGAAAAAGGTGACCTCATGATTAGTCTCATTTCTTTCGTGGTCATAGAAGGGCCAACTTGAGATAACTTACACCATTCTGCACTCAGTTCCAACTTTCAAGAAAGTTCTGCATATCATTTCATTTCGGTACCACTACAACTACAATAGAACCTAACTTTCTATAATTTCCTGGCAAATAATTCCTTTCAACTGTTGCAGAGATGATGACCAATTAGCACATCATTAAGAACAGATCACAGCCTGCTATAGCTCCTCCCATGCCAGAGCAAGCCCAGAGAATGAAATGCAGGCATTCACACTCAGTGACTCACTCAGGTTTCAGTAAAAGCTGAGAGCAGGCCTCCCTGGGGAGAATTCAAAGACAAACCATTTGCCTCCAGGACTATACCAACTTTATGAAAGGGGGAAGCTAGGAACAATACATTGTGGTCACACAAGGAGGTTATAGTGAAAAGGAGAAACACCTTCCCAGATGGCTTTCCTGTCTGACAAAGTTGGTCAGGAAAGCCCATCGTTATGCAGAGACAAAATTTCTGCTTCCTTTGTACTGTATGAGCAAAGATGTGTTACCCCCAGCTTACTTCTGGGTACACAGATGGTAGTTTGGGTACAGTCCTGTCCATATTTGCTCTAACCAGCTTGGTTGGTGTCAGCTGATCTTCAAGCAAATGTAGGGTCTGACATATTGCTTTCCACATGGCACGCATATATGCGTCTCTCTAATGGTCCTTTATATATGACAGCGTCACCTGTACCCTTATACTACTAGTAGAGATTTAGTGTTAGCCAGCAAGGAGGCCAACAAATCAATGACTTTAAACCTGTGACCTTGGAGCAACTATGGGAGCCATACAGTAGACATGGTACATGTAGATGGTGTAGTATGCTAGTACAGTGTATCATATCAGCATTCCGAAGGAGACTGCATTGGAGGGGTACATAAAGCCTGCACCCTTGTTGTAGTAAAGGAGCTTTTGGGCATCAAACTTTGCATGTAAAAGAGCCCAACACGAGTGGGGGTGACCCTGGAACCAAAACGTGCTTGGCTAAAAATATTTGAGCCGTAACAAAGCCACATTACACTATTAATAAATAGCTAATGATAAAGCGTAATGAATTTTCCTCAGACTGTTTTGCAGACTGAGGTACATGTAAGCTAACTGGGATGACACAGGTCTATGCAATTCTAATACCATCGCCAGGATTTCTTAGCCTCTACCAGGCTCCATCCAATCGCTGGGAAAATAGTTGAAATAGGCCAAATAATTAAATAGAGTGTCAGGGGTAGTCCGCTATACAAGGTAGTCCCCTATTGAGCTTCACTGTACCCCTGGCATACTATTCACTCTATTTGGCCGATTACTACTATTTTCCGAGCGATCGGACGGAGCCCGGTAGAGGCTAAGGATTTTTCTTCTTCTTTTACTTTAAAGCTAAGAAATGTTTGCCTTATCCAACCATTAGGACTGTATGTCCTTGGCCAAAAAAGGATTGTAGCATCAGGGCACACTATATTATATAGACCTTATATATAAACTTTATAGACCGGTGGATCCAAAGAAGAATTGTAGATATGTAATTTTTTGTTTAAATCCTCCCACACCATTATTGATGTATAGGGCGGTGCCCATCTCCGTTTCATAGCCCTGGGCCACACTGTGACGCAATCACTGTAGCAGGGGGCTAGTCCACTGGCAGTGAAGTGTGTATAACTTCCATACTGTTTCACAAGACTTAGTATATACCATCTTTACAAAGTCTTTGGTATGACTCAGAATTGGTCGAAAATAAATATAATACCATTTCAAAGGATTATAAATATAAATATAATACCATTTCAAAGGATTATAATTATAAATATAATACCATTTCAACAGTTGTGTCAACTTAAGCTAGCAAAACCAATTCTCTGCCCAACTTCTCAGACTGGTAAATTTGGTTATTCTTCGATACTGGACAATTTTCAATAGCCTCTACCAGGCCCCGTCCTATCGTTGGGAAAATAGTAGAAATCGGCCGAGGTACTCTGATATACAGGGTAGTCCGCTATACAGTGAACTTGAGTGAAGTTCAAGTATCGATTGAGCTTCACTGTATAGCGGACTACCCTGTATAGCGGAGTACCTTGGTCGATTTCTACTATTTTCCCAACGACAGGACGGGCCTGGTAGAGGCTATATTTTCAAGTCTATAAACTGGTGGCTGATTGATCCCAGATGTACTGTTGTCAGCAGTCTGCCCTGGCACTGCCTGTGGTCTCTTCTCTCTGGTGTTGTTGGGCTTGGGCTTATTATCATGATCAGATCTCCTCTTTGGGAGTCTAGTCTCAAGAGACCATCTGTGTACCTCTTGCATGAAGTGGGTTTTTATCATAAACAGCCCATGAAGAGGCCCTGCTGAAACTCAGCTCAGCCCAGGCCTGGCTCAACCTGAATGCCAGACCGTGGGATAGATATTTTGGAGATTTGGGGTCTGGCATCCAGGCTATACCGAAAGCTTTGAAAGCTGTGTAAGAAGAATATTTCATTCAGTAAAGTCTCTAAATAAACAGGGTGTGAATGCACATCCTTCTGCCCCTTTGTTTTCATTTCTATCTCTTGCTAAATGTTCAAGAGCACATACGGGTAGATCGTTTCTTAATTTCAAAACTTCTTGCCACCAACACATGATGATCACCAAATTGTCTGGTGGATTTGTATCATCGTAGTACTGATACTGTTTGACCTTAAACATTTGGCACTCTCTACCAGAGAGTGTAGTCTCCAGCAAAACCAGTTCAAATCTCAACTAGATCGACATTGGAAGGAGCTAATGCACGAGCACAGCGGAAGAAAATAGACCAGTCCACAACAGGCGCTGCCTTCCTCAAGACGGTTTGAATTTATCATGCTTGAAAAAACAAACCTTCTCATCAATACCGTGAAATTTACCTTTTGAGATCACTGCTTATCTCAATTCATTTTTTTGTACATGAAGTTGGTACAGATCTGTCATGATCCTGAAAAGCCCAGGCAAAGGGCTGAAAGATCCTGAAAAGCCCAGGCAGAGTTCCTTGAATGGCCCTGCCCCAGCTCCTAGATTCCACCATTGAAGGATCCTTGATTCCACAAGCTGGTGGCTGGTGGTAACAAGGAAACTCTTGGCCTGGGAATGCCCAGGGGAGGAAGTCCTGTAACTAATTAGTCATCCAAGCTGATCATATCTTCCTACCCCTAGGAAAGAGCCCATTCTTTTCATGTGCAGTATATTCCTTGGTACATATACATTATAGAACTAGTTTTTTAAAGTCATTGGCACTTAACTCATCATCATCATTGGCACTATTAACTCACAATTGCATAAAAACATTGCAAATAGTTTGCTGGATGTCTGTTTGGATGGCAGCTCTACTCTCTCTTTACTGTCTTGTGTCAATAATGATTTCAGCAGGGGTTCCTCCCAGATGGGAAGACCAGGCAAGACTAGGATCTGAGATAGCTACTCTCCAAGAATACATGCGTAGGTTTGGCTCCGGCTGGTTTTTGATTTGTTTACCTGGCGTTTTTGTCACATTTTCTATTTTGACTGGGTGATATCAGGAAAACGGATGAAATATAAAGCCCGCCCAAAACTCTCCAAAACACATTAAACACCAGCCGGAGCTGGACTCCTGCTTGGAGAGTATGAGATTTGATGGCTTTCTGGGTGGTGCTGGCATTAAATTTGGAGTGGGGGGAGCACTGATTCGTGATTTATAACACGCTGGGGCCAGATTCTTTTGAAGGAGAAATGCTATCTGCTGCCCGCGCTCTCCTAGAAATAAATGCCAGTAGCAACTAGAAAGTTTGCAAAGGAGGCTATGCCTGAGACAACACAACTCAGGTAGTCACCATAACTTTTTACAGAGTAGGAGATTAGGTGCAGAAGGCAAATTGGTACGGTGATAGCATCACAGCAAGCACTAAAGGTTGCAAAGTAGGGGTTTGTGGGCACCCTTCCCAGAAAAGTGTGAAATCTAGACAGTTTTCCTTGCATTTTGACAGGGCAAATTTACAGCCTCTACCAGGCCCTGTCCTATCGTTGGGAAAATAGTAGAAATCGACCGAGGTACTCCGCTATACACTACAGGGTATAGTCCGCTATACAGTGAAGCTCAAGTGTATGTAATAGGGTGCTATAGGGCTACTTTGTAATATCCCTAATGTTTATTGTACATTCAAAGATTTCCTTAGGATGATATCCGTACTGATGATCTGTTCTAAAGTTTCCATATCTCTCTTACAGATCTTGTAGTCAGCAGCAAATAATCATTTCAAGCTGTGCCTGCTACTACAGTTAGCAAGTCCAGTAGTAATGGAGTGGGCGGAGTAGTGGGAAATGACTTCTCCTCCCAATCAATTAAAAAGCTATTAACAAGTCATCACCTCTCTAAATAGATGATATCAACAGCTACTGTCCTTTGAACACAGAATAATGGCCACTGCAAAACATGAGAAACCAACAAATGAGTAAGAAATTTTACTTTCAATCAAAGACAACTTGAAGAGATGTTTTCTAGGTCTTGTCTAGGCCTATGATTAGTATGAATCCATCTATGCTGACACATGGAGAGCCATAGAATGCTGAAAGTAGGGAAAGCATAATAGAGTTTTGGCAAACAACACACAGATCCTGTGCATGGTGTCTTAAGGAGCTACACCTACAATGTAGGTGTATTCTAACCTACTGTATGGTTGTGCCAGTCATGAATGTTGAAGGTGGTAGTAATTTGTCTGCATCTGTTTTCTGTGTAGTTGGATACTGAGGTGACAGCCAAGTTCCACTCATACATGTTTTATATCATTTTGAATCTACACATGTATGCTTGCCCTATATGTGATACCCTGGCAAACATAAATCTCCAAGAAGATATACAGTCATGTAGGGTCCAGCTTGTTTAACACAACTTGGTTCAGCAAGTCTTTCCACTGGTGAGAGAACTCTCTTTATCTGCTTGGAGATGACTTGATGTAACACTGCTTCGTATTGCATGCACAATGTTTAACAAGAAGGCACAGGGCTCGAAATTCATTTTTGGAAATAGGTGCACTGGTGCACCCGACAAAAAAAAATTAGGTGCACAGAAAACATTTTGGGTGCACCACATAAAATAAAGTTGAATGTCAGCAAAACAAAATTTCCAAGTTTAACGCTCTTAAGAACTACAACCTGTAATTCTATAGCTAACTAGATACATCAAGTAGAATACAACAAAGGGTAATTTTAGCTATTCTGTCTAAAAGGCAAGTAAGTCAAGATACTTACATTTCTGTATTCTCCGTATACTACATGTAGTGTACAATAGTACCCTTACCTTATAGCCTACAAAAATATCTAGGTGCACTGGTGCACCCACAGTCAAAAATTAGGTGCACAGCTCCAATATTGGGTGCACACAGGTGCACATGCACCCACTATTTCCAGGCCTGAGGCATCTTCAGAAGTTGCATTCTTGCCACATAATGATATATCAACTGCATGCAAGCTTAAAAAAACTAAAACGTCATGGATAAAACACATCTTTGAAGACCTATAAACCAGGTTGATCAAATGGTTGCAATAACAATGAACAAGCCAAATATATCTACCGCAAAGTAGCAAAACACATAGCAGCTGAATTTTGAACCCACGACTGTTTTATGAAATCACAAATTTTCTGCTGTCATTTACAAGTTAGTACCTGTAACACAACCAGTGATGGAAATTTATATGTATAACTACATTGCACATCACATTGGAAGCCGATGCTGTCTCGGAAGCGGTAAAATTCCATGACTTGACATAGGTAATTTATTATAATAATGAGGAGTTATTACCATTCGTAGGGTTGTCAACAATACACATGTAGAACTGACAGTTGATTCAAGTGGATTTTTATTTTCATCTAGTGTCAAACCCACGGCATTATGACAACTGCATCCAAATGCAGTATTCATCATTATACCACCAAAACAATAGTAAGCGTACGTTTGTTATCCAGGGCTTGAGGGGCGAACAAGGATAAATATTGCAGTCAGGTTCGATATGAGGCTCCGATCAAAATCGTTGTTCCCGAGAACATGGATTTCTCTACCAACTCCGTTTAACAACTACATAATGTTCGCTAAGTTCGCGCTATCTAAAGACAGGTCGCTCTGTTTAAGCCCACAAAGAACTGTTCGACTTTAAAGCCATGAGTTGCAAGTGAAAGGAGCTAATCAGGATTGGTTAGATCCATTTTCCCATCAAAAGTACAAAACTCACACAACAATAAAACCATTCTTATCAATTTTCATATCATACTAATCAATATTAAGGGAAGTTGAAACATAAATTTGAAGATCACATTAAAAAATCTGAAGGTTCTTTGAAACAATCTGAAGGTTCTTTGAAACAATCTGAAGGTTCTTTGAAACAATCTGAAGGTTCTTTGAAACCAATCTCAAAACAATCTGAAGATTCTTGCAAACAATCTGAAGGTTATCTCAAACAATCTGAAGATTTTCCATAAAATCTGAAGATTTTCGGGAAAAATCTGAAGGTTTTTCGATTTTCAACGGCGCGTGACGACCCCCCCTGGGGGTCATTATGATCCATAAAGTGGCAAGGAAGTTGTTCACAAAATATCATCTCTGTAAGTATAAGCTGTCAGAGGCTACAAGCATTAGTCCAAAGTGCAATAGAAAGTCCAAAATTAATTGGACTGTCTTGTTGCATTACAACTTGAATTGAAATGTCGATATCTTTATATCAAACGTCTACTTGTCAAAGCTACATAAAAACAACAGCAACAACAACGATAAGGCAATCATGTACATCAAAACGGAGACAAAGGTACACCTACATTGATCATTGTCAATGACAACAGATGCATCTTTAGCGTCATCACCACCAACCAACATTAACGGTTTGGACAACAACGTCTTCACCGACACCGTGAACGGCCAGACCTGTCATGGAGGAACATGAACATATCACACGTAAACATGGAAGGACTGAAAAGACAAGATGGATGAAAGGTGAAACAAGAATATTTTCTGAGCCGTCAGAATCTTGTACATGTCTATGTACGAAAGGCATTGCTTCCTGATTTGACAATTTGATAGTGAATATGGCTATAAAACATTTATAACAAGATTTGTTTAAAGGAGATGGATGAAAAGTTTTATTTCAGGATATGGAGTAATCAGAGGTTGTAATTACAGACATAGAAGTGACGCACTCACGTCAATAAACTTTTGTTAGCACCACCACTAAAAGTATGTACGGAAGCATAAGTATAAACAAAATAAGCTGAAGTGAATACAAACTGGTATCAAGAAATGATAAACTTAGTGAGCATGCAATAAATAAATAATATAAATGTTTGTGAAAATTTGAACCCCAGCGAATGTGAAATATTTGATAGTACACACTAAACGTAAATGTGGGGTAAAATCAGGAGTTAAAGTGGTTTGTAGTGGTGATAAAACGGGTTTGCCCATATGTACGCACGTGAGTAATACTGGTATTGCGGGGAGGCATGTAGCAGGCAGGGTTGAAGACAGGAGGGTAGGCGGGGTCATCCTCGACTGATACGATCACCACCAACACCACCTGTACAAAGAACAGGAGGACTGAGTAGATCCAGAGAACTACATGTCGAAAAAATTGCGAGAAAAATATTCCACATTACCAAACCTGTTAGCGTTTCCTTAAGTATTCTATTACAGGAATGATTGCTGGTTTTACTCAAATATCGCTCGAAGTGAAATATGTTTTGAAAAAGAAGTTCCTAACCTGGTTGTTTTCATCTGTCAGTGTCAGTTCGTATTTAGAGTCGATCACGTAGTTCAGGTATCTCTTCACACGAAGATCGCCAGTGTCGTTCTTCAAGGAAAACCTGTCATCCTAAACGGAAATACGTCATGTAAGACGAACATCCTACTGACAGCGATAAACAACAAAACAACAACAACGGCGGCAACAACATAACAAGACTTGACGCCTTCGTAACATATCTTTGAAAATGTCTTATTCTATCTAGTCTTTCTTGTTGATTATGGAAATAAGGTTGTAATTAGCATAATCCATTTTAATAGATAGTCTTCTCTATCAGAATTTCATATATCGAATTTGTGAAATCTCTATCCTTTGGCAAAATTCTATTTTAAGATTTCATAATTATTAATGCTAATACCGCACAGGTAGAGAATTACATTTATGTTCAAACGACATTTTCAAATGTTCATATTTCATGAGGGCCTGCATGCCCCTTTTACGTAGAGCGTAATCGGCCGTTTTAATTTTACGTAGAGCGTTGCCGACCACTCCATAATTTAACGTAGAGCGTAGGGAGGCTTTTTTGAATTTAGTGTAGAGCGTAGGGAGGCTTTCTGAATTAAGCGTATTACGTAGCCGGCCCTCCGAATTTAGCGTAGAGCGTTGTCGGGATCCCCCCATTCATGCTTCCGGTCGCACGACAACACAACACTCCAACTGATCCGATTAGCTGATGAATGGACCAAAGCCATGGACAAGGGAGAGGTGGTTGGCTGTGCTTTCCTGGACCTACGTAAGGCCTTTGATAAAGTTTGGCACAAGGGTCTTCTAGCCAAACTCGAAGGGTATGGGATTTGTGGGCCGCTGCTCGAGTGGTTTGCCAACTACCTTGCAGACAGGCGCCAGCGAGTGGTTATCAACGGCGCAACATCTGACTGGAGAACTCCCCTCGCTGGCGTCCCCCAGGGCTCCGTCCTAGGACCTACTTTATTCATCTTGTACATAAACAATCTTGCTTCCAGTTGCACAGCATGCGACGCGAACATGTTTGCAGACGACACCTCACTCTCAACAGCTCACCGTTCCGTCCAAACTGTAGTAGACTCTCTAAACAGAGATCTGGCAACCGTATCTGACTGGTTACTACTATGGAAACTCGAGGCCAACGGGGACAAATGTAAAGTCCCTTACTACCCGCTCCCTCCCACAAACGATCCCCCCAGTCGTCCTGGCCGGTACTAAGCTACAGATCGTCTATAGTCACAAGCACCTGGGAGTGACTATTACCAACAAACTCACATGGACCCTGCACGTCGAAACTACGACTAACAAGGCAAGATGGACTGCTGGCATGCTCTGCACCCTTCAAAAAGGTGCCTAAGGACACACTGCTCAGGCTGTACAAGATCATGACTAGACTGGTCTTAGAATACGCCGACATTGTTTGGTCAGGCCTCACAAAGCGGGACGAAAAACTGGTGGAATCTGTTCAGTATCGCACGGCCAGAATCATAAGTGGTCACCATGGAATTCCGTACCCCTCTTACCGCACCGTCTACTCCCAGCTTTCTCTTCCGTCGCTCGTCTTTCGCCGCAAGCTTCACACAGTGACTACTCTCTACAAACTGTTCAACGGACGTTGTCCACCTAACTTACAAGGTCTTCTGCCACCAACCAGATCATCATCCATTGATTCTAGATACTCCCTAAGAAACGGTAACAATCTCTCTTTGCAAATACCAAAAAGTGTGAGAACCCAGAGGGCCTTTTTCTACGGAGCCACCCAACTGTGGAACTCCCTTCCATCCGACACACGGACTGCCCCCTCACTCTCTACTTTCAAAACTATGGCATGGAAGTCACTGGGGGACCCCTTCTCCGTTTAAATCTCCCCGTCTAGTATGAAGTAGCTATTACTCCAATGTGCAATCCGTATCTGTATTTTCTCCCTTTTAGATTTTATAGTGGTATAGAATGTTAATGTATATTGATTGACGGTAAGAGTTGTAGGATTGTATATGTGTATGTTTCATTTTTAACTAATGCAACTGTATTTTATCATGTACTTTCGCAGCAAGGCTGGCCCCTTGTAATAGCAATAGCTAGTCGGGCAGCCTTGGCTGCTGTACATTGTACGCAGCCGAACAAATGAATAAAATAAATAAATGTTCATATGATATAGTATCTCTTAAGCATATGACGTATTGCCCCGTTAATTTCTAATTCAATGAATGGTGAAATCAAAATCAATTCAAACCTTATTTCCTTGAGAGATATTGAGGCTTTCAGGTGCAGGCACCTGTGACCGCTGGAACACCTGTGGAATGTTGCTTATTATGTAGCCTGGAGGTGAACTCTATGGGAAAGGAATTGTGTGATATCAGCGCAAAATGTTAAGCCGTAGGTACAAGAAAATTGCCATAAATCAATTAAAGTTTGCAAGAAGGATATAGATAATAGAAAATAGAATAATGAAACAAAAAACATTTAAGACATAACAAAGCAAGACACAAGGCACAAGAGAAAAAAAACCCACACCTAATAAAGTATAGAAATATAATGATAATAGCAAAACCCCCTATGCTTGATATTCCACCCCTATAACCACTGTACGCGTAAGATTTTCCTCTCACCTCCATCACAACTACATCGTAGATGTGCGGGTCTTTCATGTCCGCACCGGTAATAGCTGTAGTAAGAACAGGGTTGTACATGTTTTAATACTTGATTATCATGAGGAGTACTGAAGTAATTCAGCACAGACCAACGTTAAAGCGGTTGAAGAAAGCAAAGTCAGTTGGACTTGTATCGGAAGGGATGTAATCCTTCTCCTGGAGGCACGTTTATTCCTAGGAAGAGACGGTCTCTAGACTTGAGGGTGTACAGCCTTCAATTAAGCCCCCCCCCCCCAAAAACAAAATGGTGTGTGAAACAAAATTCGACTATGACTACTACTTCGTAGATACGTAGTTGCTAGGGGTGGGTACCGGTACAAAAAATTCAGGTCCGGTCCAGGTCCAGGTCCAGAGGGTCAGGTCCAGGTCCGGACCTGTACCTGTACCTGATTATAGTAGTGTCGAAGTACATCATATTTTGGAGAGCGATACACACGTAAAAGTCTCCAAACGTCATGTCTGGAACGATATAATTTCTTAGGTTGCACTTTGTCTCAAAATTATAACTATACTCTCCTCGCCGTCTGTTTACTAATCCTTTAAGTGTTTCTAGATATGATTCACAGCTAACGTCTTCGAAAACGAAGTTAAATCTGCTGTTTTGTATTTTCTTAGACCAGTTATGTGGCCGCCTGCTGGTAGCCTGGTACTGTGAATTTTCTAATCGGTCCATAGGCCGGTCCACTGATTTTTTTT
The DNA here is from genome assembly GCF_035083965.1 of Branchiostoma lanceolatum. NCBI lineage: Eukaryota > Metazoa > Chordata > Leptocardii > Amphioxiformes > Branchiostomatidae > Branchiostoma > Branchiostoma lanceolatum. Next base: position 1,103,869 of record NC_089740.1, read on the forward strand.
ACGGACCGTATTTTTTTGACCGGTCCATTAAGAAATACCGGTTTTGGACCGGCACACGGTACCGGTACCCACCCCTAGTAGTTGCCCCTATAACGTTGCATACAGCGATTCCAACCGACTCTTCGAATTCGTGCATGTTATCTTGTATGACCCCAGAGGCTGATTTACTGCCCATTGTGCCCTGTAATGAGGTCGTTGCGATCTCAAATAACTATGTATGTTCTTGACGTTGATCGAGAATGAGCACATATCAATGCTGAAAACGACTGTTCTTTCACTAAAATCAACTTCCTCAAGCAGAAGTAATTAATCTGGAAGGTTCTGACAAGCTTTATTGAGTAACTTTAACACACCCTGTTTGTGGTATTCATTTGTACCTCCGCATTAAACTCCGCTGAACACGAACATTGTCGTGAACTAATAAGAAAAGAGAAATAGCAAGAAACTCCAGGTGTAAGATTCATACTTGGTGACTAACGGCACTGATATCGCTGATAAAACGGAACGAGCCCCGCGGTTAGAATAACAACATCAGGTAACAACAACAATCAGTCTGCAGTGAGATCCTGTTTCAAGTAAAGGTTAGGGGTGACGGCGTGTAGAAGAATAGCCTGTTTGTTTTGACTAGTGTGCGTTGAACCATACCCCTCTTCTCCCTTCAAGGAAGAGTTCCGGCTACAAAGCAGACACTGTTTGCCTATCACTGATTTGGACCCGCAAAAAAAATTCCCAGTTTCTCTATGAAAGTGGTGGGTGTCACTTTATGAGATTGTGTCTCAGATAACTACAGTTTAGTTCATACATTCGTTTCCCTTGGACTTCCAAGGCATTCCCGCAGGACGATAAAAACACTGGTTGTGGAAATATCGTACGCCATGTAACGTTACCAACGCAAAGAAACCAAATGAACGCACAGAGCTTCTAAGACAACCATGACAGAGCAACAAAAAACTAAGAAGATATTATTTGCACCATAAAAACTACTGAACGGGTGGAGTGAAACGGGGAAATGTCAGTCCACGCACCGGTATGTCTGCCTGCACCCATTCTTAGCCTTTACACATCGGTGAGGGGGTGGGCATTTACCTGATCATGAGTAACTTTCCCTACGGGGCATCACTTGTAATAACGTATCATGTATACACATGACTGTCGTTTGGAATTCCACGTACCTAATGAGAGCTGGCCCAGGCACAGACAGACTGCCACAAAGACGATCTTCGCCATGTCGTAGTACGAAATGCAGACTTATCAACCAACAAATTATGCTGCTGTCAACTGGTTCAGTTTCGTCTGACTACCCAACAGCGACTGGTAGTTCAACTCGATAATTTGTCGCGCGTGTCACATCTTTTTCTTTGGAGTCTTGGGGGATTTCCACCGCTGTAGCTGACTTATAGTACTTTTTACGGACTACCGCGGCAGTGAAATTGTCCCGGGGAATCCCGTATGGCGAACCGCCGTCTTTATTTACTTCCTCCTTTGATTCTTGTCGGGGACTTTCATGACGTCACACATAGCTTTCACGGTGTTGTACTTCAAGCCTGTATCGCCAGGTGGTAATAGAGTACGACCAAACTGCAAATACAACATGTGTACATGTATGGCACATTCGTTGTGTTTGTTCTCATATTCTTCACGGATTTGAATCTTCGTAGGAGAATGTATGTACAAAATGTCATAGCAAAACAGATCATTAATCCCTGAACCCGGGCCCTTTCAATTAAGGGTTAATGACCCGCCCCGAGGTGTATATGGTGTCATAACGCCTGGTCATGTGCTATAACCACCGAATAAAACCACCGAGTGAGCGAAGCGAACAAGCACATGACCAGGCGTTATGACACCATATACACCGAGGAACAGGCGGGTCATTAACCTTATTATCACATAGCCTATCCAAACTGACCCATATAAGAGAGAAAAATTTCTGTATAATACATAGATTCTTTATTTAATACTATACATGTGAAATCAATCCATTGTACATATGATCTTCATATAATCTAATGTAAACAAGCGGTGACTTGTCTTCGAGCCCACACGGTTACAAATTGACAGGTTGTTAGACGCCTAGGTGTGGTAAGAATCGTACATGTTTACCTCCCCTTTGCCGCAAGTTGTAGTTTCCCCGGATAATTATTACTCAAGCCGGAAAAAAATCTTACAGAAGCGTACACATATGGAGCCGAGATCATTGTAGGTACAAACCTGTAAGAATTTGGGCGATTTTGACCGTAATTCTTTCGATGCGAACACATCGGTTTCGGGAAGTTACGTGTTCGTGACTTGGGCCATGGGGAGGGGGCGTCTGTTTTGAACAAGACGACATCACTTTGCCAGTAATATTTTTAATTTTCGTCAGGTAAAACCCCTCAGAAACGTGAACATACCGGTCTGGGGTCCTCTTGGGTAGAAACGTAGGAGGTTTCATGGGCGATTTCTTTGTCTGCCATGATTTGCCACTTCGGGAAATACAATGTGATGAGTGGGGAGGGGACTCTGTGTTCCCGCTGCTTCTTGTTGGTCACACTCGTCAGCTTCCTTGCCCCTCAACTGCTGAAGTATGTTCCTGGGCGTCTTCCCCAACTTCCCATGACCCGAAAACTGACTCTAAGTCGGCGTCTGACAGTTCCTCGAAGAAAAACTGTGGCGGACGTTCGAACGCGTTCTGCGAACGATCGCCTGATCTGGGCCGGTTCCACTTTGACGGCGGGGGTGTGAAAAATATTGTTTTTAGTCCTTCCGTTTGAATTGTACTTGAATTGAATTTTTTGATATTTTAAACAAGGTTAAGAAAAAGATTCATCAAAAAGATACCCCCATCTACAAAATGCAACGGTTTTGTTATGGCATGACGTCAATAAGTGGTGTGTTATGGCGTGATAACAGACCACTTATTGTTGGGCAATGGAGGCTTCTGATTGGTCGACACCATCTGGCCATGTGATAATAGTAATTCAGGTATAAAGTAGTCGAACGGGTCATAGGTGCACGACAGCAATTCGGACATTAGGCCGAATAGTGGAATACGTCAGTTTGGCGATTGTGTAAGTTGGGCTATGGAGCTTGTCTTGTCTGCGAATATTTGCGCTTGAACAGTCTTCCTGACGTGGCGAGTCGGCTGCAGTTCACCCGACCTCCTCTAGGCACCAAATAAAAAAGAGCGTCAAAAGCGAATGAGCCGGCAAATGTTTGTTCAGTTTTAGACATTTTGGTAAATAACACCCTGGATTCATTATGTCGAGCCCACAGGTATGGGCTCAACATATTATTTTTGTTCACGTTCTACTTCTCCTTCTCAGCAAATCTTCAAATCAATTCAACTCCGCCATTTTTCAACCAACCAACCTGAAATTTGGCATGAAGGTAAAGATGGCAAATACCCTCAGGTGATTTTTAATTTTTTTGTTCAAACAGGCCAAAAAAAATCATTTCTATTGATTTTTTGGGGGCATTTTTAGGCAAAAATTACATTTAGGGCTCCTGTTACTACAAGCAAATGACCTGAAATTCGGTACAAGGGTGCCTTGAACATGCCCGTACAGGACTCCAACCACATATCTGGTGTACATTACTTAAAAATGCCTCATTTTGGGGACTTTTGGGCCTATTTTTAGACCAAAAACCGGCCGAAAGTGCTACCCCTGTTCCACGTTGTATCTAAGGTTCTATCTAAAGTTATCAATCCGTGTTCCGTATACGTCAGGATCCGAGACAGCTCATGACTTGCAAATAATCTGAACTTCTAACATATCGGCAAATACATTAAAAAATGAAAGATCCGAGTATATATTGTATCTGTCCCCGAAATGTATCACGGATCCAGACGTATACGGCATCGGAATTGCTGGATCTGAGGTGTTCCTGGCATTTGTCCGAATTTGCTCGGAAACGTTCTGTATCTGTACCCGAAACGTATGAAGGATCCAGACGTATACGGCGCCGGAATTGTCGGATCTGAGGTGCATCGGATCCAATCGGAAACGTTCCGTGTCTGCTATGACGTGAGATTCCGGATCTGCTGGATTCGTCAGGATCTGAGATCATGCCGTGCAGTGTGCATTTATTTTGTCAGGATCCGAAGCAATTACCGACATACAAACAATCCGAACATTCCAAATATCCACAAAAAAACGAGAGATCCGCGCAAATGTCTTCGGGTATCCGAGGCGCATCACGGATCCGGAGGAATACGGCGTCGGAATTGGATGGATCTGCGGGCAGCTCGGTATCCGATCAGTGAACTGGGATTTGTCCGGATTCGCTCGGAAACGCCATGTGGCCCGATTCCGGATCCGTCGGATCCGTCAGGATACGTGGCCATTTCGTGCAGTGATGGGGCTAGTGTAGAAGTGCCATTGGCCGAAATTTCTGTACATGTCGTGACAAGGGCTATACAACATAATATATCACTCAACGTTAGACTGTGCACCGATGATATCTGATTAGAACAAAAAGCTAAGACAACCAGAGTAGTAAATTTGTCCAGGTAACGAGACCACAAAACGGCCCTACAGTACTGATGCGCCTCGTACTAACCCTACCGCTATGCTAGATGCCGAAATGCAAAGTTGGAGAGATGTAAGCACCCTTTCGCTACATCTTGGCTTGTTCTAGAAATTCTAGAAATCTAAGTTCAAGGTTGTTCAACATTGTTGCATCTTAAAGTGTTGCACTTCAAACCTGTATCGCCAGGTGGCTATAGAGTGAGACCAATATGCAATGCAAGTACATGCAAGTAGATTCATTCCATATATTATTTCCTCCTGTGAGTTGCAATTCGTTGGCGAGAATGTAATAGCAATTTTTGAACATGCCAGGACTGCATTGTCCCGTTTTGAAGAAAAATTAGACTGAATTGCCCCGCTCGGAATGGTGGATATGGATTGCATTCGTCCTTTCAGATGGGGACGTAAAGTCGACAGTCACGTGTTGGGGGGGGGGGGGGTAGGCATTAAATCTCTGAAGTTATCAAAGATCAACTTTCTTTCCGCTTTCTCAACAGAACTTGATACATTTCATCCTATAGATAAATTCACTCACATTTTGGAAGGCGATGAGCCTTACTGTGCACAAATAGGTGAATATATCAAAGAATGTCTAGACTTTATAAATAGTATAAGTGATACGTCAAGCTCAACATATTGATTTAATTATATACTTCAAAGTAGATTGACTCATTTTATCCACTTGTTTGTTTGTATGTATAGTTGTAGAAAACCTTACGAAAGTCGCTGTACTTTGTTTTGTCAATAAAGATTATATTGTATTGTTGCTATTGTATATATGACCCAACACACTAGTACTGGTGACCCAATGTGTTTGGCTGAAAACGTGCGCCGTAGACAAGCAGCAGTGCACTACTAGCTACTTGAAAAATATTACGCTTTACATGAGACAAAGATGACTGATTATGTTATCGTAATTCATAACATTCCGAAGTCTGATATTTCATGCATCTATTTACAATGTATAAAAGCTGACAGTTTCTAATATAGATTCGGAGGCTTCAGACCAAACATTGTATCGTATGACGCCAGACATAGTGAAAAGGAAGGTACACTATTCTACGTACGGATGCGCAAGGTCAAATGTGAAGGCTCGTGGGACAAAAAAAAACACGTGCAACATTGTTATGCAAACCTTTCGACGGAGACATCTATAACGCATGATCCACACAACTTTGAACTTTGACTTTGAACTTTATTCACCTTTGAAGCGGTGGCACATCGGCAGCGCCGAGTGCTAAAAGTACATACTTAACGCAGATTGAGATATCATAGTTAACCAATATACAAAATCTATTCGAGAGTATCGAAGAGTAATAAATTAAAGTAACAGTAGCTGGTGCATGGAAACCAAAGAAGTTCATAGAAGTAATATTATAAGCAGTAAAAATAAAATATAGATAAAATGATAGCAGATAAATGGTAAACCTTAGCTAACATTAGTATACCTAGCTGAAACAGGAAACAATGGAATTTATATACTAAAAACAAACGAAATTGATATAAATAACAATACACAACTCCAGGGCTGTATGATAAACAGTGTCAGCTGGGTGGCAAGTGGATTACTTATTTAACCATAGTTGTATGGGGGGGGGGGGGGGGGTGGAGGCAGGTGAAAAGAATATAAATAATAACAGTGGAGTCTTGGCAGTAACCTGGGTGTAAACGATTAGTGCGAAGAGCTATAACGGGGTAGGTTTACATGTAGCTGTGGTTTGAGGATATGATGTTACATAGTAACTGATAACAATTAATAGAGAGTATTGAGATTTAACAATGATAAACCATAGTTACCGTATAAGGGGCATAACAAAAAGTAGGCTGGGTGACAAATGGTCAATAACAATAACTGTTAACGAGTTAGGGGCCTGCACACTTGACCTTGCGCATGCGCAAGTAGAGTATTGAACCTCCGTATCGTCTCTTAGCGTATTTCTTGTTGCATTGCAAATCGACCCAATAGATCAATTCGACATAACTAACAATTCAGAATGATTTTCTTCTTCCTTACACAAGTCTTTCTGAGAAATAACTGCATTTAGTAACTTTATAGAGGTGTTACGCTTTCATACCTTCATAAAATGACATTGACATATCTAATATATAATGTTCAATAATCTTGCCGTACAACTCCATTATGATACGTTGGTTATGAATGTTATAAAACATGTACTGTTTGGTGCGATAGAGACATGCGATTCATTAAAATTTATATTATCCAGGTCTCTTAAAGATTCATACATATAAAACTGGATGAAAATGTACATTCCCTAGTCTGTTGTGGAGATGTTGTGCAGTCTTACACAGACACTAGATCGTCGGTGGACTTTTGCCAGATAAGGACGCCCCCCGGGACAGTGAAGATGGTCTGTATCCATGTCAGGTAGAAGGACAGGCCGAGCGGTGTGCTGGCGTGGGTCGTGATGTAGTCGCACGTGTAACAGAGGGCGCCGACTCCACCAAAGGCACCTGCGAGTCAGGAGAAGGAAACATGTTTCCAAAGCAGGCAACAACATAAAGCCAAAAATTAGAATAGTACAAATTATTTGAATGCTTCACGTTTGCAAAGTTGTCTCTTTGCTTTCAAAATAATGATGGAAAAGTGCATGTAGATAATCATTTTGACTGTATTCTTTATTTATGAATCGCAACTTATGATCCTGATATTGAACAAGGTAAGCCTGGTCTGGCATTGCTCTCCTCTCAACTCCATCGATCAAGACGGCTGAAAATTTGTGGTGCTATTTCGCTAAGAGAAATTGTCAGCGTTAGCCGTCTGCATTATCATCTTTTAAGTCGGGACCGTCTCCGCGCTAAATTATTCATTCACGCTACCAATTTCTGTAGCGCTGCAAAACCAATAACAGCATTTAGGCAAGACAAACTAGATAAAGGTCATGACGCTGCATCTGTCCTGAGCTTATTCCTGATTCATCGTCTGGAGCAGGCATCTATCATAATTGAGTCTTCTTTTATCTTGGGAAAATACGTTGTAAAGTAAATGCTACATTTTGACCGTACACAATGATGTGGGTCTTTAGGTTTTTGTACAAAAGTAGGAAAAGAATAGTGAGGATGTTTCTGGTTGGTGTCAGAGGAAAGGTTTTCTGTCGAATGAATGAATGAGTGAATGAGTGAATACTCTGCCCACATGTTATCTAAAGGGAAGGGAAAGATTAGTGCGATTTTGACAACAGGCTCTGAAGGACAACATCCCAACCCTTTAATCTACAAGACCCTGTACAACACATTGGTCATTCCCAGCATGCTGCATGGGTGCGAGTTTTGGGACCCTTCAAACTGTGATCTACTCAAACTAGAGAGAGTGCACAGAGGGGGAGCAAAAAATCATGCAAGGCATGCACTTTCAGACAGAGACGACAGCGTGTCTAAGTGCAATATGAATTACAAGTCTTAAGTCAATTCTGGACAAGTGTAAACTCTGCCTTTTCGGAAAGCTTGTCAGTCTGCAAAACACTGTACTTGCTAAGAGAGTGTTCCTCCTCAGGCTGTACTCCTACATCCTAGCAAAACCAGGCAGTAAGACAAGAGGATTTGTGAACGAGGGTTTTGAAGTTGCTAAGGAATATGGCCTGGTGGAGTGGCTGGAATGATACTGGTTGACAACAGACTTCCCTACAGTAAATGCATGAAAACATCTAGTGAAGACGACAATACAGACACAAGAGAGTGAGAGGTGGAGGGCAAGCACAGCGTCCGAAACCAACTGCCACAGGTTCTACAGAGTCCACCAGGCAAACAACAAACCCCACAAGTTATGGACACTAGCAAGACAACAGCCAGAGTACCAGAGAGACCTTAAGAACCTCATACTTCTCAGTACCATCCCAACCAGACACACCGTAAAAACATGTCCAACCTGCCATGACCTTACAGAAGACTTGGTCGGTCATCTAGTCACCAGATGTTCCACTTTTAACCACTTACGACAAACCCTGGCAGAAGAAATAGCAAACATTCTGGGAGTAAGAGTCATGGTAAAAGTACACGAACAACCAGACGAGAGATTCACAGAGGTCATGCTGGGTGCCGAGATAGTGGAAGAAGTTGTAGAACCAGCTGTGTGGAGCGCCTTCATCACAACGACGGCCAGATTTCTCCGCCCTCTGACAGCCATGGCATTTAAGCACGCCACCTGGAAAGAGAGGCAAAACTGCAGCACGGGGGAAGGAGAATAGGGCACACGAGAGCTGAGTACATACATAGTATGTAAGCACATACGGGAGAAGAAGAAAGAGCTGAAAAGAGCTGGACTTTAACCACCCCCAAGAAAGGCTACAACACAGTCTTGGCAGAAGCTAGGCTGCAAGTTAAACACGCGAGCTGTGGAGAACTGAGTTGTGTGGATTCACAAGGAGTTGTAGAGAATGATGCAGAGACAAATGAATGAACTTTGAAAGTGAAACACTAAAGAACTTTAAAGAACTCTGAGAGTTATCTGTACAATACACAGAAACAGTTTTTTTATAGATATGATATGAAAGGTCTGATCGAATGTTTTTGTTAATGTCCCAATGGTCATCAGTAGACTAGACGTGTGGGGCATGAGATACCCCTGGCAGGTTCGTTCACCTGGCCTCTGAGAGATTGTAAATATGAGTACGGAATAACAACAATATAAGAATATAATTTATTTTATAAAACAGGATCGCTATGTACCACATGTTAAGTGTCATGACATCCCCTTTGTAAATACTTCAACTATGCATCGCTCTCCCAAGGGAGGAATAAAGTACAAGAAATGAGTGAATGAATGAATGAATGAATGAATGAAAAAATGATAACAACAGCCTGCAACATACGCGCCAAGAACAAAGAACTTATAGACATTGAAAGCGTAAAACACAGAAGCTGAGAGGAACTGAGACTTTACGTATACCTGGAAATAAGAGTCAGGACACTAGAGAATGTATGCCAGAAAATTGTGAAAGGAAATAAGACTGATGGTTATGTGATGATATTACAACTTACAAGCCAAAACCAAAGAAGCATCAGAAACCATACTGGAGCCCAGAAGTCGCAGAGGCTGCTCAGAGAGCAAGAAGAACAAAAACAACTTTAGAGATGAACTCAGAAAAGCCAAACAAATCCAAGAAGAGAAAGATAATCAAGAACTGGCTGAGCTAGCAGTTAGTGACGAGAGAGCCTTCTGGACAAAAATAAGGCAGAGGAAAGGCAAGAGGGACAGACCTCAGGCGGTGAGAAAGGGTGACCAACTTATCACAGATGCACAGGAAGTAAGAGAAGCATGGGCTAAACGCTTCGAAGAACTTGGTAACGAGCAGGAAGAGGAGTGTGAACTCTTTGAAGAGGAGAACAAAACAGCTACAGAAGCAGAAGTGAGAAGAATGGTGAGAGAGAGTCTCAAGAACACTGAGGGCTTACATGAAGAACCCTTCACTATGGCAGAGGTAGCAGCAGTGTGTAAGAAGCTGAAGAACGGCAAGAGTGGTGGCTTAGACGGACTAACATATGAACATATAAAGTATGGAGGGGAGCCTCTGTGGATGAAGCTGACAAACCTCTTCAATAGTGTGAAGGATGAGGAGTTCATCCCCGAAGCGTTTAAAAAGGTGTGAAAAATCCCTCTCTTAAAACAGGGGAAAACAGACAAGCCGGACTTTGATGCCCACAGAGGGGTTACCCTGCTGTCCTGCATATCCAAGGTGTGGGTAAAAGTCCTGTACGAGAGGTGGAGGCCATGGCTAAAAGCAAGAGGTGTGCCACATGAGTTGCAGAGTCAAAAGGGTTGCAGTAACATAACTGTAGCCTTAACTGTCTAGGAAACCTTAAAGCACTACATAGAGAGAGGCAGCGAGGTGTATGGGTGCTTTCTAGACACGAGAAAAACGTACGATGCAGTGTGGATTGAAGGGATGCTGTACAAAATTGACAAAGAAGGAACAAATGGGAAAATGTGGAGGCTACTCAGGGAAATGCACACTGGAAACAGATACAGAGTACTGTTGAATGGAGGGTTCTCAGTAGAATTCACAACCACAAGGGGCGTGAACCAAGGAGGCGTCCTGTCCTTGATGTGCTACCTACTAGCTACAAACGACGTGCATGAAGAGCTACAGAAACTGAAGTGTGGAGTCTCAGTGGGAGGGATCAGCTGCAGCACTCCAGCCCTGGCGGATGATATCTGCCTCCTGGCCAGCTCAAGAAACGGTCTGCAAACCATGATCAACAAGATGGAGAACTATGGAAGGAGATGGCGTTTCCAGTTTGCTCCGGAAAAGAGCAAGTGCGTAGTTTTTAGGGAGAGAAAGAAGAAAAACCCCTCAATAGAGCCAAACACGGGATGGAGAATGGGAGCAAGTACTATCCCAGAAGTCTCCCAAGTAACACATGTAGGGGTGATACACGAAGCCGGCCTGCGATCAGCCAGTGCAACAGAAAAGGCTTGTCAGAAAGGAAAGGGGAAGACAAGTGCAACATTAGCCACTGGTTTTGAGGGTAGGAGGCTGAACCCTGTCACCACCAAAAAGCTCTACCACACGCTCGTATTACCCAGCATGCTGCATGGATGTGAGCTATGGTTCCCAACTTCCACAGAAATGCAGAAGCTAGAGAGGGTGCATAGGGCAAGTGCAAAGCGTATGCAGGGAATGAACTTCCAAACCGAGACAAATGCGAGCCTTGCAGCCCTTGGAATGATGCCGCTCAGAGCAACACTGGACAAACACAAGCTACTGCTGTTTGGGAGACTGACAACACTACACCACACGTGCTTGGTAAAGAAGATCTTCCTAAACAGCCTGTACTCACATGTGTTAAACTCAAAGTAAGCAAACGGACGACAGAAGGATTTGTGGTAGACTGCTTCAAGATTGCAGAACAATATGGGCTCCAAGTCTACCTAGAACAGTACTGGGTCACAACGGAATTCCCTAACAAAGACCAGTGGAAGACCATAGTAAGGACAGTGATAGCAGAAACAGAAGAAGAGAGATGGAGAGAGAGGGTAAACGACCACACAACATGCCCCAGATTCTACAAGACACATGAGACAAACAGGAGACCCCACAAACTATGGCACCTGGCAAAGAAGAAGCTTACACATAGAGAGAACCTGCAAAGGGTCATATACATGAGTACAGCTCCAACAGAGCAAGCACCCAGAACATGCCCCACATGCGGAATGACAACACAGGATGTAGTAGGACACCTCATCACACAGTGTCCAACCTTCAATTCCACAAGAGATGCACGTATGGACAACATCACAGACTATCTGGGAACAAACGTGGCTGCAAATATATATCAACAGCAAAATGAGAGGCTTGTTGAAGTGTTGCTGGGGGCTAGAGTAGAGGAAGAGGTGTCAGAGGAACAGTGGGAAGAGTTTATGACAACAGCAGCACAAACCATTAAACCGTTATCAATAATGACACTGAAGCACACGAGATGGAAACGTAATAACAGCCTGCAACACACGCGCAAAGAACAAAGAACTTACAGACATTGATAGAGTAAAACACAGGAACTGAGACGAACCGAGACTTTATCTATACATGTACCTGGAAATTAGAGTCAGGAAAGGACACCAGAGAATGTATGTAAGGGTCACAATGTGGAAACTGTGAAAGGAAATAGGGCTGATGACCATGTGGTTATGTGTGACGACAACTTAAAAGCCGTTGAAAAATTATACTCGATAATGGAAGGAGAGACAGAAGTGAATCGAGCACTACAGAAGAACAACAAGTAACACAAGCTTTGACATACCAATGTGATGCATGTCATATACCGCGAGATTTGTAAATATGTTTTATCCTTTGAAGATGTACCAATACTGTTATATTTTAACTTAAGTGAGATGAAACTATGCTCTCCTACGGGAGGAATAAAGAAGAAGAAGAAGTGAATGAATGAATGAATGAATGAAAAAAATGATAACAACAGCCTGCAACACACGCGCCAAGAACAAAGAACTTATAGACATTGAAAGCGTAAAACACAGAAGCTGAGAGGAACTGAGACTTTACCTATACCTGGAAATAAGAGTCGGGACACTAGAGAATGTATGCCAGAAAATTGTGAAAGGAAATAAGACTGATGATTATGTGATAATGTTTTATTACAACTAACAAGCCGTTGAAAAAATTATACCCGATGAGGGGAGGAGAGACAGAAATGAAATTGAACACTACAGTAGGACAACGAGTGCCACAGGCTTTGACATATCGATGTGACATATGTCATATATAGTAAGAGTTGTATATATGTTTTTGTCCTTTAAAGAGGTATCAGTACTGTTATGTTTTAAGGTTGATGAAGCTATGCTCTGCTAAGGGAGGAATAAAGAAGAATAAGAAGAGTGAACGAACAAAAAAAAGTAACATTTGCAAGCAAATCCATGTTCACTTTCGCATGGTTTAGCCTAACAAACTACTTCCGTTTATTCTTACTCAAACACATTGATGTGGTGACCATCCCCAACAGCTCTGTCATTGGAGTGTAATCGAACACTGCAGCACTTTTCCAGCTGTCTGGTCCTGGTCGTTGAGACGTTGACCCTATTTGTTTGCAACGGAAGGCGAAGATAGAAAACGTTAAAATAAATGTCCCTTCCGCAAAGATAAACAAAATAACAGAACAGTGAATCTCACCTCCAAGAATAATTAGCGTTGTGAATATCTCCAGCCCATCCAGCTCAGAGTCCAGTTCGCCCCTGCAGGCTGTGGTGACGGCCAGGAAGGCGCCCGGCAGGAGCAGCATCAGACCCAGCATCACAGAGAACCGAGCGACGTGGAACGTGGTTGTCTGGTTATCCAGGCCTGTTAGAGAGGACATGGCGTCAGTCTCATTAACATACAGGTACTTCTACCTTTCCTTCACGTAATTCTGACGTAAGTACTGCTCGCCACACTGAGCGGTTAACCCTCAAACACCCGAGTGGGGTCAATTTTTACCTCGGGCGTTGATTTTGACGTACTATTTGCACATGTTTGATCTGAAAAAATTCCTTCCGTGACTTTGTCAGTAGACATCTTTTCTAACCTCTCCTAATTTTCTAGGGAGATGGGCACAGTACTCTTGACGTTATATAGGAAAGTCTGTGTTGAGTCCGCTGGGGTCATTTTTGACCCCAGCAAAAATAATGTGCTGTTTTTGAGACCTGCCCCCTGTAACTCCTGAACTATTTATCGTATGACCACCAAATTTTCAGGGGATGATGCACATAACAAATTGCATGTCATAATGACGTATTATGACCTCATTATGACGTAATTTTCGTGATTCTATCCGCCATCTTGGATTTTGACGGATGACGTCATCAAAGCAGCATAGAATATCAATGTTGAATCATAAAAGTTACATTGGATTACATAAGATGATAACAATGTAGGAAAATACATTTGGCGTGCCAACAAAGCCTCGAAACGTCATTGTTTGAACTGAAATTAGCAGATTTTGTCAAATATGCCTGCCAAAAACCCGTTGCCATGGCAACACGAAAAACGATGAACTTACTTTATCACTTTGAAAGTTTTGTTAATGAAATTTTATGAAAAGCCACCAAGTTTGGTGGCTCTCGCATAAGCCGTTCATTAGTTAAGCAACATGAAATTTGGCCCGGGCCTGAAAATTCCCTCTCGGTCTAGATAGGAATAGTTCAAGACGTGGTCCTTCTGATCTTTTGGCATAAATTATGATAATGAACGGGAATTATTCATATCTAAAGATGTCAAAACATTCCTCTTACATTGATGAAGCAATGTATGGATAACAATCAGGGAAAAAAGTGAAAATGGAGGTTTTACTGAACAAAACATTTTGGGGTCATTTTTGACCCCGCTCAGTCATTTTAGTCGCAAAAATAGGTTCGGGTATTTGAGTGTTAAACCTGGAAGTTGCTATGTAAATGTAGATATGTACGTGTATATATACAGTGTACAAGATAAGCACACAATATACACATGCAGAAAATAGAGTGCCAATGGATCATATATAACGTTAAATGCATTGCCTTGAAAATATGGAGCGCTTTAACCACCCCGACAAATCGATCGCTTTGAAACTCAGATTCGAATCAGCCATGACCCGACAAATTGCTTCCTAGTTTGCTTTAGTGACTAAATCTGGAAAAACAAACTCGCCAGTGAGATGCTGGAAGGTGTCAGCTTCCAAAAGATGCTTTCAGATTGTCAATTTTGGCACTTTGGAAGTGATAGAAAGTGACCTCGATTTAACGTTTAAAGAAAAGTAGTAGAAACTATATTTTTAAAAATGTTAAATCGCGGTCTCTTTCTATCATTTCCAAAGTGCCAAGATTGTCAATCTGAAAACATCTTGCGCCATTGCGCCAACTTTGCGAATTACCGGCAATGTTCCCTGATGTGCGACTCACGGGTAAAATACGTGATTTTCACAAACAAAATGGCCGCACCCGCAATGTCACATTCTTAGTTTCGGCTTCAAACCAGATACAAGATAACTTTGTTGGAGATCACATCGTTGCCACTGAATTAAAAACAATTGGACAATGATAAAGATCATCACAAAGAAATGTGCCGTGATTGCGCCGTTTTGCCAAATGCGAATCTTTCTAAATTTTCCAATTTGCACCACTTTGTACATGCCTCTCGCAATTTGGCGCATTATACGGTCCCAATCGGGGTGTCGGGGGTATAGTCCCGGTCTATTTGTTATTGGGTCCCGCGATAATTTCAACCCCTGGTTAAAATGATTCGGGGTCGCGCCCACGTAGGGGTCACACCCGAAAGGCCCAAAAAACAGCTCGTGAAATATCCGGAGGGGCCCCTTTTTCCAATCGGAACCTAAGCATTAGGAGAATTCAGACTTGTGCGTATATTCAAGTCCTATGAGTTGAAAATTGTGTATTGACATATTTTGGGGGTAAGGTAAACTTTACGGGAAAGAAGTTTCTTTTAACTTTTAACGTTGTGCGGCCTGGTTATCGAACCGAAAAAATACTTCTTCAGCCGCAAACTTAACCTAACTCAGACAAAAAATGTTAATACGGTACTCATACGGCCACGATTTATTTCAGGAATTAATTTTCTGATAAATTAGCTCTAAGGACTGTTCGAATGGAATAACGTTAAAGGCAAGGCTCATGGTAGTAGTACTAAAGTCATATGATATCTAGTTGTTGTGTAAAAACCCCACAGTGAAGTGATTTCATATTGTGACTATCTCTCGGGGCAGTTCTATTATTGATCGTTAACACAATACACCGACATCGTCAAGGGAAGCAACCACACTTGCCTATATATGTCCATATGGGCTGTCCCATTCCATGAGAACATCGGGGTTGTCCCGTCCCGTTAGAAGTGCTGGGTTGTCCCGTCCCGTTAGAAGTGCTGGGTTGTCCCGTCCCGTTAGAAGTGTTGGGTTGTCCCGTCCCGTTAGAAGTGCTGGGTTGTCCCGTCCCGTTAGAAGTGCTGGGTTGTCCCGTTCCATTCAAACTATTTGGTCGTTCTGTTCCAGTCAAACTGTCCGGTTGTCCCTTTTCATCAGTACATCGGAGTTGTCTCTTTCCCCTGGAACATTCCTCCCACAGCCCCTTTGTGCCCATGGACACCTCCGTGGTGTTCCCGTGGCACGGCGGCCAGATCCCCGGCTGATGGGACACCCACACGGGAGTGATGACCCCGATGAGGAAGAACGCCAGGCCTAGACACACCAGGACCACGCCCACAAGATGGCGGACGTCCATGCCGTCCGGAGATGGGATTTTGGAACTCGTCTTCAATATTTCAAGTGACGAACTAGAAAGGATGAAGTCAATTGTTTGAATCGTTGTTTTACAAACGAGAGGGTGGAATAAAATTTACCATGAAGTTTATCTTAGTAATACATGTAGTTTGAGGAAAGTTTCATCAGGTTGGAAAATAAATCATACATGGTTTCTCGCTACGCAACCAAAGGAGTTCTATCTGCTTCGGTAACCTTCAGCCACCTGTACCTTCCTCAGCACATAACGACCTCTACTGCTCCTGGCGGATGTTGGCGTGGCAAGGATGCGGGCTTAACGGAGCTCTGGGAAGCCATGATGGCTCGGCCGCCTGGTTTTTCAAACGTAAATGGGATCTGCCTGGTTGTGTAGCTAATAGTTAAAATCCTCCCACGCCATTATTGATGTATAGGGCGGTGCCCATCTCCGTTTCATAGCCTTGGGCCACACTGTAGTCCACTTGCAGTGAAGTGTGTTTAACTTCCATACTGTTTCACAAGTATGTACCATTTTTATACAGTCTTTGGTATGACTCAATGCGCCTCTTGTCCAGAGATGTCCTACCTGGGGCTTGAACCCCAAACCTTCTGATCCAAGTAATCGGAACCAGATGTGGTGAGAGACAAAGGCACAGGCCACTACACCACAGGGACACCCCCGTGTAGCTAATAAGCCTGCATGTATTATTCAACAGTTGTGGGAAAATGTGTAAATCCTTTTTTATTGATGATAATAATACGAATCGGGGAAAATTGATTCTAGGTACGTCTTGTTATATATACGTATTGCCACTTTTTGCCTGCTCAACAGTTTATATCAGAAAGGTATTTGCATACATGTATATCACTAAACTTATGGTTATTTAGATGCCAATTTATGACTACATTTAAATATTGTTTATCAAAACAATGCCGTTAGTAATATTTCGTTGATACCTGCTATCACTGATGGAATGGCAGTTTATCGAGGTTCCATCATGTAACCGTGATTAGTATGACCCTTTGCCATTGGAAATACAAGGTAGTAAATGATATTTCATGCAAAGTTAGTTGATAATTCAACGATTTAGCAAGCCTTTATATGAACATTCATCAAATAGAATTCCCCTGTTTGTCACAAGTAAGTAAAACGTGATGTGAACTATTTCATGCTTTACTTCAACTGGTCTGAGCTGATATTGCTATGAACGTGTCTGGAACGTGTTCACTGTTCAGTGACAACGCCGCCTGAACTGTAACAATTACATGTTACTCTATAAGAAAATTGAAGGAGAGTTGGGAAAGATCTAAGGAAGTGTCCGAGCCCATGCAGGGTGTGATCGGTCCCATTTGTAACTTAAGGCGCAGAAAAGGAGAAAAGTAAGTATTTCGACAACATCCTAATGTTCGGAGTACGGAGGCAGTGTCACTAACATGTACGGAGGTATTGTTTTCGGTGAGTCTGGCCTTTGTCTGTCCTTTTGTCTGTCCCTTATCTGTCCTTTTATCTGTCTGCCTGTCTGTCTGTCTGTCTGTCTGTCTGCCCGTCTGTCTGTCTATCTGTTTTTCTTCAGTTATTTTTATTTGCCATATACGACCTCGTATTGGCACGTCTCACCACAGAGTGACAGAAAGTGAAGGGGAGCAAGTCAGAGTTGCGGGAGGGACAGAAAGTAGAGTTGGTGCTTGGCAGAGTTAGTCATTTAGCAATCTTATCTGACAGCGGGCAGACATTCCATCTCTTGGGGTCTATGGACGAGGCTACTCTTTCAAGTACGTATTGTTTTTTGGTCTGTCTGTATTTTCATTTATATATTTTCAATATGTTAGTCACGTTCACGGTGGAGTGACAGGAAGTTTGTTTTTTCTATGCACAAGAACCTTTTGTCAGCTTAACAGCTGAGTGATCATGGACACATGTGTTGTTGACCAAAACCTTATTTGCATAATCAATGAACTGCAGTTAAACAAGACATACGAGAAACTCTTAATATCTCACGAGGGCATGAGATCTTCGAACTCTCGTTTCGATTACACTGGTACTTTTCTGTTTTGCTGTCTAAAGATATCGTAAAGCTCTTTATTCAGAATCGTATACGTATCAATCACGAGAACAGATAGATCGCCACGGCAACGTTCTCGTAATAATGTCACACAGTTATTGCAGAGAATAGGAACTAGTTTTTTTCCTTTTGGGCTCTATTATGACGTATGTCAAATGAATCGAGATGATGCTTATAAACACACGCTTCTTGTTCATTCAAGACTGTTTAGATTTAAACGTGCATACAACAAGTGGCATGCAGCATTCAAACGTGCATGCTGGGTGATGAACGCCCGAGGCAGCAAGAGAAGGGGGGAAATGGACACTATTTGTGATGTAAAACTGCATCACTCGTGGACTGGTTGATTTTGCACATTTTCTTAAAAAATAACTTGTATATCAATAAGATCTGTCTTCATTCTTTCAGCTAAATTGTATAGAGGGCAGTCCACAGACGTGAAAAAAACCCCGTTCGTTCGACAACGGAGAACACACATAATTGATGTCTCAACTCGTGTGAGGCATTTGAAACGAAATCTGAACCCAGGTCACTGAAGGTAATGATGCAGATAGAACAGGTAAGATACGCAAAGAATGAAGAAGAACAGACTTACCTTGTGTTAAAACGAGATCTGGTCCTTACAGAATGTACACTAACGGATACTTCTCGTCTCACGCCTTACGACCTAGAAAAGCCTCTAACACCTTCGTCTCTGGCAGCTCTTTGGGAAAAGCAGATATCCTACTGCGCCCCTTGGGAATAAGATGTTATTTGGCTTTAGAGTGACTTAATGGTCAACTTAGCAGGCGTAACGCTGCCATCATCGTATCTCATTAAATATTCAGCAGGGGAATGACATGAAATATGCAACAGACAAATGGCACGTCTACTGACCGGGGCAGATGCTCCTGTCAGAGCAGGTTAAAAGAGGAGAAAAAACAAAATTCTAACCAGAGAATGAGTTATAGTATAGCTGTCTTTGTCATAAGACAAAATGTTATCATTTGGCACCATCTATGACTTCAATGAACCTTCCGTAAATGGTATATGAAATAAACTCGGTTTATTTTTCTCCGAGCTTTATGCATTTTAACATTTTACAAAAACAGTCTTCCTGCAAGAATCGTTCAACCGATTTACTTTCCAGAACGCCAAATTCATATCCAACTTACTATACACAGGGCCTCAAACCCAGCAGTCTCTGAAGTACAGATAGATTTCGAATTCTATTATAATTGCACTTTTGTTTATTTGCCTTTCCTGTATACTGTTGTTTGATTGTAGTTAGAATTGTTCTTGCAAGAAAAGTTCAATTCTTTAGGGGGGCGTAACTGTTGCGTAGTAACTATCGCCTGATGGAATTAGCATCCCCCTTACTACGTGCTCTTTTGCACGTTCGATCACCCGTCTTCACCAGAGCCAGAGCCCCCCCCCCCCGCCAGCGATGGAACTTTGTACTGCATCAGCATCCAAAGCCGCCAGACCGAGGGACCTGAACCATTTCTATTTATCTGTCATATTTCCTTATATCTAACAATCAAATAACACGGGGCTTTGCGTAATTGCTCAACAGACACTTCCAGCCCTAACCGTCCTATCCGACGGATGTCCCTTACCGAAGGTAGGTACTCATTTTCACCTAAGTGAAGGGAGAAAATTCATGTAAAGTGCATTTCCCAGGGGCACAACGACAATGGACTGTGTCAAAGGATTCAAACTCTGGGGTCTAGGCAAACACCCTGCCATTATGTAATTACGCCAACGCGGCACCACCTTAGCGTGCATCCCTGTATCTGTATCTGTATCTATATAGCCGGTATAACCGCCATTCGGCGTAACACACCAGCTTCGCAGGCACGCGGCGCGGCAGCAGCTGGTTACATTACACCGAACGACCTGTCACGTCTAACCTTCGCATATCTAGCTGTATGCATTGTTTAAAGCTATCTAATGAGGATGCTTCCACTGTACTTGGTTGTAACGAGTTCCACTCTACGATCGTTCTAGGAAAATACGAATTTTTAAACACATCAATCCTACGTTGAAAAGTCTGATACTTAAAGGCATGACTATTTCTTGTCCTTTTCTGAGCTGGTATTAGATACTTATTAGTTGGTACGTCCACCAATTTATTAGTCATTTTGTACATCATGCATAGTCTGGACATTTTCCTTCTCTCCTCGAGTGACATCCACTGCAGATCTGTTTTCATTTTGGTGACACTAGCACCCCTGACGTAGTTGTTTGTGCAGAATCTGGCTGCTTGGTTCTGTACCCTCTCCAATTTATCTTTGTCTTTCTTAGTATATGGATCCCATACTGTTGCTGCGTATTCTAAGTTTGGTCTTACGTGATGTGTACGCAAGTGATTTTACCTTCAATGGGCATACCCACAAATTACGTTTGATCACTCCTAACGTCTGTTTAGCCTTGTTTGTTATGTTGTTTACATGGGCACCCCACTTTAGGTCGGTTGTTAATGTAACACCCAGGTATGGGTGTTTTTTGTTGTTGCTTAAGTCTTACCACAAAACTGGTAGCTAGTTACATGTGAGGTCCTTTTGCTTGTTATGTGCATAACGTAGCATTTTTCGGGATTAAACTGCATGAGCCACTTGCTTTGCCATTCCTCGAGTGCGTTCAGATCTTTTTGCAGAAGTTGTGAATCATTATGTGTGGACAGTTCTACATACAACAGACAGTCATCGGCGAATAACCTCACATTTGAATCAAGCTGATCTGGCAAATCGTTTATGTACAAAAGGAAGAGCAATGGTCCCAGGACGGTTCCTTGTGGAACTCCGGACGCTACTCTAACCGGGGCTGAGGCCTTTCCTTCTACCACTACCGTCTGCTCCCTGTTGGTCAGGAAAGCCTTCAGCCAATTCAGTGTAGTACCTTGAATTCCATAGTACTCCAGTTTTGAAATAAGTCTGTTATGGGGGACTTTGTCAAAGGCTTTGGTGAAGTCGAGTATTGCTAAATCCACCTGTCGTTTATTGTTCAGTGCACCAGCTATGTCGTGAGCTGTTAGTATCAGCTGTGTTTCTGTGGATCGCTTGGCTCTGAATCCATGCTGATAATCCGTCAATGTTCTGTGACTCTCAAGGTGCTTCATGACATGGCTGTGAATAATGTGTTCAAGCAATTTGCTGCATATACAGGTCAGTGAAACAGGTCTGTAGTTACTTGGGACCGCTCTATCTCCCTTTTTAAAAATGGCGCATATGTTTGCATCCCTCCAGTCTTTGGGGATTTCTCCTGTGTCTAAGGAATGTTGGAAGATATTGGTCAACACAGGTGCAATTTCACTAGCCGTCATTTTGAGGAACCAAGGTGGTATTTGGTCTGGTCCGGATGCTTTAGAGGGATTGAGACCATGAAGCATTTTTTCGACACCATCAGTGGAAATTTCAATATGCTCCATGGGATGGGTACATGGCTGTCCAAGTGACGGCATATCTGAGGTGTCTTCTTCTGTGAATACACTTTTAAACTGTGAGCTGAGTGCTTCTGCTTTTTTCTCGCTGTCACTGATAATGGTATTTCCCACCTTTAGACGGGCTACTCCGACAAGGTCTCTCCTTAATCCTTTTATGTACGACCAGAATGTTTTGGGTTTGTCAGTTATAGCTTCCCCCAGTATGGCTGCCACATATTTTGAGTGTGCTACTTTTATACTCTTTTGGACCCCCTTTTTAACTCTCTTGTATTTGTTCCAGTCTTCTTCCTGTCCTGTTCTCTTAGCTTTGTTGTAAAGGCGTTGCTTCTTGCGACAATGCCTTCTTAAGTTTCTGTTGAACCAGGGTAGGTTAAATCTGCTTGATGTTATTTTACTAGGTACATGCTTATTCATTGTGTGTTTCATTTTGTCTTTGAAGTCTGTCCACTTCTGTGTCACAGACATGTCCTTGCATTTTTTGTCAAAGTTCTCTGCATAGTCTGTAAGATCTTCCTTGATAGCCGGTTCATCAGCTTTCGTACGAATGTACACTTTTCTCTTTGGTTTCCTGTTCTGTTTGGGTGCCAGGTTAACGTCCACCAGGACCATGTCGTGGTCACTTATTCCAGGAACTACTGTGGTTTTGTCAATAATGTTGGGGTTATTAACTAAAACGAGGTCTAAGAGATTACCATTTCTAGTTAGTTCTTGAACTGTTTGGAATAGCCCATGGTTATCCATTAAATGCAGTAGCTTCTCTGCCTGCCCAGTGTGGTTCTTAGTGTTATCTGTTACGCTGGTATCCCAATTTATACCAGGCGTGTTGAGATCTCCGAGGATGATCACATTGTCAGAGTTAATCTTGGCTCCCATTTTATCTATAGACCTATCAAGTTCATCTAGACTATTGCCCTAGTCAGATGGAGGTCTGTAGTATGTACCAATCATTAGCGGTTTCCTTCCTGCAAGTTGAGTTTGTGTCCAAAGAATCTCACAATCTTTGTCTAGATCAGGTCTGTGAGTGACAATCAAATCATCCCTGTTGGTCTGGAATACACCACCTCCAGGGCCGTTTTGCCTGTCTTTGCGGTGTGCTATGTAGTTGTCAGGGAATATTTCACTGCTTGCTATGTCTCGATTGAGCCATGACTCTGTGCCTGCTACTATGTCTGGTTTGTAAGTGTCAATGACAGTCGCCAGTTCAGCTGTTTTGTTTCGAACACTCTGGCAGTTTACCAGCAGAAGTTTACATTTGTTTCCTTGTCCTCTTTTCTTTGTAACCATGATCTCTCATGTGGGTATTGCCCTGGTTTGATCTAAGTGGAGTGGATGTGGCCATTGGGGTGTCATCTGACAAACTTGTGCTAGAGCTCAGTGTATCAAATGAATTTACGGAATGGAAACTGTCATCGGTGATGTCGAACATGGCTGATGCAAAGTTGGGTACACCGCAGTCACAGCATATCCATGAGTATGATCTGTGCGTTTCTAATACTGTGTATACCTGAGAACATAGCCCAATGCAGTCTTTATGATACCATCTATTACATTCATCACAGCAAATAGCCCCATGGGTATTCTGAACAGCCTTGTTGCAGTTCCCACAGGGGCATTTTGGTGGCCTGGGCCCTGGATTCACCTCAACATCCCCACTTAGAAGCAGTATGATCATAATCTGCGACAATTTTGTACTATCATTGTGCATCAGTAACTTATTGCGGCTGAAATAAGTCCCATTTATCCCACTGTGCTTAATCATAAAAGCAAACGTGGCCCAGTCAGAGGTACAATCAATTCTGAAAGTACATGTGACATGTCCTTCATTTATTTCTTGTTTAGTGTTTGGCTGAGATCCTGGTTTGGCTTTGCTAAACATTAGGCAAAGGGCCAGTAATATGCATGTGTAGTGGAGTTCCATTTTGTTACTACGCAGCGGGACCCGGTCACCACTTTCCTGCTAGTAACCAGCGGGCCCACAGTCAACGCTCCTGTTCTTAACCAGCGGGCTCCCAGTCACCGCTCCTGTTAATATCCAGCGGGATCCAATCACCGCTTTCCTTTATCCAGCGGGACCCAGTCACCGCCCTTTTAGTAACCAGCAGGACCCAGTCACTGCTCCTGTTCTTAACCAGCGGGCTCCTAGTCACCGCTCCTGTTGATATCCAACATTCCCTAGATTAGATCGCTGGATCGCTGGCTGAACCGAGATAGCACAAGTACGAAATACGCTCAAAATATTCTAAACCTCACCCGTTAAACAAGGGGCATAACTATAGACTACAAAGCATTCTATCAATGGTCACTAAGGCTCAGTTGCAGGCGAAGCCCTATTGTAATCAGTACCTTAAGGTGAGAGAGAGGGGGACCCGGGGCTACTGATGATCAGCGACCTGAGGTGTGCAGGCAACATTAGGCTCTCCTTGCTCGGCTCAGTCAGTTAGTCGTAGTTAGCCTGGTAAAGACTACGACATTCGTGTGTTACACCGAATGGTGATTATACCAGCTGTATAGATACAGATACAGAAAATTACACAGTGATTGGTGAGCACACCGCTGTTTAATTCACATGTACGCATTATGCAATCCCGGCTTTCGTACATATCTATAAAAGTCTAGCATTTGTAGCTTTTTATAGTGCCCTACAGAGCGGAATGCTTCATTTGTTTATTTATTGACAATGTGTGAAAAACCTCACGACATCAGCTTCTAACACTTTCTCAAAAGACACGTACCAGCAGGAAGAGTGAATGCCAGATAGATACATGCGCGACGGATTCTAAGACAATATCAACCTAACGGCGGTTGTCTCTTCATCTATCTATACATGCTACAAGTGCACCATACAATCACATCTCTACTTCACTACACACAGCAGATATGTAGATTTACCTGTTTCAGGTGCCCTAGGATACCTTAGATTACGTCATATAGTACTATTGTTCCATATCGAGTATTGAACAAGCCCTGCAGACTCACAGACATAATTGTTTCACTACTACAGTTCTATATTATAGGATCTCTACTGTACAAAACACGTAAAATATACACGACATTCGTGAAAAATAGAGCCTTTGGCAAATTGACAAGAGATTCGTGTAAAATAATGCCAAGAACACTATTATTATAATATCGCTCTTGATATACACACGATAAGACACACGAGTTTTGCGATGAAGATGATATTACCTGACTTTAGGGTTAGATAATGGTTATGAATACGGAGCGTCCGTAGGCTACCTTAACTTGCAGAACTTAATGTAGACTTTGTCACTTCAAGTTCCAATTGCCTTGTATTTGACGGCCCTTACTATCCATTCTGCAGACGATCTGCCTCTATGATGCAGGGTAAATGCGTACAGATTGTTTTAGCTGGATAAATGACAATGATAACATCCACTGCGACATCCTTTGCTTTTGCAAACACTTTGCGACTACGTTTCTACCGAATGTTTTAGTACTATTTTTAGCACACTTCTTAGCACACATTTTGACGGACACACTATTATATTGACTACTCGTACTACGATTAATGTCTTAACAATTTTATTGATATATTTCATGAACCAGTGTTTCCTTATACGTGTAATTCCCACTCCGGGACAGATCTAGAGCGCTTTCACCCATTTTCCATCAATGAAGCGGGCAGGTGCTGACCGCCATGTGGGTGTCCATGTTTTGCCTTTCAACGGACCGTAGCTCAAGCTACACGCGTCGTTCTATTTTCATAGGCAATTTTTACATACTCTTCTTGCATTCTTTTTTGTAAGCTATACATACTGGATAGAGGTTATCTGCGAATGTACCAAAATCGTTGAGCTGCGATTCACTGAAATACATATAGCTGCGTCCGTCTCCATGTTGGTGCACTAACGGATGTACATACTAGCTGTTCAGTGTTCATGTAGCAATTTGTCAAGATGTCCTTCATATTTATCTCGTGGATCTCGGTGGCCGCTGATGTCTCTCAACAGTGATGTAGTGGGTGAAGGGTTAATGTGACTCCATAATATTTCCCCAGATTTAGGTGCTAAAGGGTTATGGTGACTTCATACCTTCTTTGATACTTTCGGGTGATACATTCGAGTGGTCGAGGGTTAAAGTGATTCCATTGCCAGTATCTTCCTTGATACTTTGCCAGACTTGGGTGACGGAGGGTTAAGGTGACTCCAAATCTTCCTTGTTAGTTATCGGTGCTTCCATCTCGTCGTCATCCTTGGTGCTGTGCCAGATTAAGAATCCTCCGGGAACGCTGAAGAAGGTCTGTGCCCACGTCAGATAGAAGGAGACACTGAACGGAACGTCCATGCCATACAATTCATGGTCAATCGTATAGAAGGCCGCTCCGATGCCTCCAGCTATCCCTACGTGTATGGAACAAATATAAATCAATCAATCAATGAATATATTAATCAATAGATAAACAATTCAGTCAATATATATATATATAAAGAGAATAATACTTAAAAAATACAAATATATACAATTGTCTACATTGAATGTTTCTTCAACAATGATGCCGTAACCTCGTGTGTGCTACATATAAACTGGCCTTGGTTAGTACATACTAGATATGGAGTCAGGACAGGGCGATGTCAACACACATCAGGCATAGTTTGCATTTCAGAGAAGTAACAGTTATTTAGAATGATAGCGGATTTCTTGCCATGCTAAACAAGATAACTCAATATTTAACTCTATTTGTTGCATTAGAATATATCAAGATTCAAGGCATTTATTGCCTCCATAAAAAACGAAGATATAGTTTTTGGTTTGGTTCTGTGTGTGTGTCTGTGTTCCCACAACACTAACTTAAGAACCTCGGGGTGGATTGGGATGATATTTAGTGTATGGGTAAGTGTTGTGACACGACAGTCTTGGTCAATTTTGGGCCCTCTAGCGACTGACCTTGGCACTGCAGCAGAACTTCCAGTTTTTGTATCTGTCATGAGCATGCCTTTTTGATTGGCTCAGCGTATACTACTCACTGCTTTGGAAGCAGTAGTGCGTGCAATTCTGTATAATTTACAGGATGTGAATATGTCGACCTACCTCCAACGATGATCAACGTTGTGAAGATGGTGTAGCCGTCCACGGCTGAGTCCAGGTCTCCCTTACAGGCGGCCGACACCGCCAGGAACGCGCCGGGCAGCAGCAGCATCGTGGACAGCATGATGCAGAAGCGGGCTATGTGGTACGCCGTCGAGTGGGCTTACAATGGAGAAAAGATCATCGTCATTCACAGGCTGCTCCAGCCAGAAGGGTTTCAAGCATTAATTTGCAATGTGTAGCCAGTTTTATACAGTCACCAAGGTATCTCAACCCTATATTTTAAAGGGCATAAGACACCAATGACATTAGGAATTTCCTGAAATTACATAAAACATAATACTATTGCTTAATAACATAGAAATTTTCACAAGATATTCACACTTCGGATGTTATTGAACATCAAACCATCAAAACTTCATACCTCCGGCTTTTGATTCTTCCCACCAGGTAATTACATTAATCGGTGATTTGTCCAGTCATGACGTCACAATGAACATGACAGCCGATTTGGAAAATTGCACTGCGGCTCGGAAAGAACGTTATTTTCACAAGCAAACAAAATAGATATTGTTGTGTCCTTTAATTGAATGTTATCACCATAATTAAGCACTGTTTGCTCATCAAATAATGTTTTTCGCAAGCCATGGTGTAAGGTTCCGAACCGGCTGCCATGTTCATTGTGACGTCATGACTGGGCATTAGTCACTGATTAATGTAATCACCTGGTTAGAAGATCAGATAAGAATAAAGACCTGGATCCATGGAAGTATGTTTTATGATGGTTCAATGTTAAATAACATCAGAAGGGTGTGTATTTCGTTTTAAACGTTTATATTCCTTGAATGATGCTACTCCTTTATTTCAGATAATATGCTGTATTTTGGTGTCTTATGCCCTTTAAGTGGATAATAAGTAGCCTGTGTTTACACAAGCTCTCGGCCGGAGGTTGTCTAGGGGGATGACGGTTACAGGACCAACATGGAGGGAATGCAGATGTATGCACTTGAGTGAATCGTAGTTCAAGCGTTTTCGAACATTCAAAGATCTTCTGATCCTGACCTCTATGAAATGTATATGTATCACAGATGGGGAATATCTGCCGACAAAATAGTAAAACAAAACATCTTGCAGGCTAGTGCTTAAGCTACGGTTGATTGAAATGCAACAAGCGCACTTCATTGACATGGAAAGTGTGCGAAAATGATCTACAGAAAGGAGTCCGCATCAGACATGTTGTCCGTTGTTCGTAAAGACAAACAAACTTAATTCTAACGTCTGGTGTTTTGGTAGTGGCAACACATTGGAATCAAGGTTTTCAGTTCCGCTAACTTAGTAAACGTGTTCAAAGGAGGGGAAAGTTGTATTGAAGATAATTAATTACGTACGGAACCTTACCTTGTGGGCGATTGTACATATTGCCACATGATGATCCCTTCATTTGCGATCTTGTGCACATCTTTTCCTTTAAGTAGCAGACCTGAGCACAGTTGTACTGGAAAGACTGACACATCGGGTTTCTACAACAGGCCGCGGCGCAGTCCTCCAGAGTACCGGCGTAGATGATCCCGCGGTCCAGGATGCCGCCGGGACAGTCGGTGTTGGGTGTGAAGTAGAATTCAGACAAGGTACAGGCATCTGAAACATCATAGAGATACATACATCTTTAGTATTATTTGGTTTTGGTTTGTACACTGAGAAGGTGATCGTTTTCGCCCCAGTCCTTTTTATATGGATTATATTTCTCTCTATGTATATATATATATATATGGTAAATAAGAACTTGTAGAATCGGACTTGTGAAACATATTGGTGTGTTGATGAACACAACGTGAGCGGAGCCTTTCCTCACTTGTGGATAATATAACTGGGGAAACGTCATCATCACTTTGTTTGTTTATTTGTTTGTTTGTTTCCAGAACAGGTGACCACGGTGCTCAGTGATTTCTAACTAGCCTGACTAAATCAAGCTTCCAGTAGACCGCCCCCCCCCGCCCCACTGGTCAGACCCCTAGAAGCTTGATGACCAACCCTTTTATGTGAGGAGAATTAGGGACATCTTATTCCCATTGATTTATCATCGACATGTGCTAACATGGGCAGCTTGTTGTCAGACTGACATCAGCCTGTCGAACGCTGTGACGACTGGTTTCCATGGTGATAGGGAATATAAGCCCGTTCATGGATCCAACTGCACATGTCAAAAGTAAATCCCCTGAGACATAAACAAAGCACGTATAGACATTGTTATGCAAACCGACAGACGGAGGCCATATTTGTCATTAATATATACAGTAAGTAAGTAAAGTAAAAGTTTATTGCACAACAAATGTAACGGGTACAATGTATATACATGGGCATGCATGTACAGGTACAAGAACTGTTAACGAGTTGGGGGCCTGTCACTTTTGACCCTGCGTATGCGTACTAGGGATCGTGAAGCTTCTTATTGGATTGATTCTTTCGTGATAAAGAATCCTGAGCTTCTACGGGTACTTCTCAGTCACCTGGCTTGAATATGAAAGATTTTTTTTTCTAGAACTATATTCTCATGGAACAAGCTTCTTCGGGATTGCTTTATTGATGGGTATAATCATAACCTTAAACTTTTCAAGACTAAGGTCATCATAATCAAGTAAGTGCAACCCAAAATATCCAAATGGCTTACCAGCCGTGTTTTGTTGTGATCTGAAGTGAAATAAAACAAGACGGGCAATGGAACCATTATTGTCATAGCGACGGTGGCCTCTGAATAGAGGTGAACATAAGTCAACTCAAACCTGGGAATCGGCTGGAAGTTCCTGAAAATAAGATTTATTTTCACTGCTGGCAGGATGTTGCTGTCACGAAGATTGTTTTTCACTGAGACCGACTATCCCAGTTTTCAAGAATGAATGTTCCCGCATGACCCCTCCTTTTTTTTTACCAAGGAATGGCAGCTTCATCAATATCTATAATGCACTATGTGCATTGATTTGTACAAAATATGCCTTTCTGAGTAAGAAGAAAATATGTTCCTATAACAAAACATCCCAGGAAAAAAATATCAGAAGTGCAAAGTTTCCCTATCAACCACTGGACTGGCCACGGGACAGGTTTCAGTGGAGTCACATTTCAAACATTCCTGGGGACATGGAATTCTTGTGGACACATTCCTGTACAATTCCTAGAATTTGTGCAGACTGCACATGATACTTTATACTATTAGGCTTGTTGTTCTAAGGCATGGCAAAAAATTAGGAAGGTAACATTTGTAAGAAATACCTAGTACCTAATGTTTACTTTCACATGGTTTAACAAGCCTAACAAAATACTGCTCTCAATGAAACACATTCATGAACTAGCGTGTGGTGACAAGCTCCTCCAGTTCTGTCCTGCCACTTGCTATATCATGTAATCGAACATCACAGGGTGTCTGCTACTTTATTCGTAACCATCATGTCTAGTCCAGGTCATTGGCCTTATTTGTTTGGAATGGAAGAAGAGGACGAAGAAGCAGAACAAAAACAGATAATCATGTTTCTCTTAAGTAAAAACATAATTTTAAAGTTGAATCAGACCCTGGCAGCGAGAGAGTGTGTAACACTGGCTAGGTTACTCACCAACAGACACCCAATGAGGAATGCCCGACATGTTGGAACACTCCTCCCATAACCCGGCCGTGCCAGGCGACTCTATGGTTGTGTTCTCGTGACATGATGGCCAGATGCCGATCTGGTGCGACGTCCACGCTGGTGTTATAGTTCCCATCATAAGCAGTAGCAGACCCACGGAGGTAAAGATGACACCAATGTGCTGACGAATGTTCATTTTCTTCTTGAAATGGTTTCGAGCTTTCTTCAAGAGAGAGAGGTGGTGATCTGTGAACATATGATAATCTGATCTATCAGGTTATAATGAAAACCATCGTGAAAAACTCTATTAGATTAGATCTGTGGGTCATTGGGAAATAGAATCCTTTATTGGCTTTATACAATCTATCAGTTAATGATAATGTGCCCAATTCCCACATGGTGGAGACGGCTTGACACCCGTCTATCGGCGTAAACTGAATGTGGGAGGTTCCCTAGCCAATCAGGGCGACTTGGCAACATGCTTAGGACTGTTCTAGACGTTCCAAGAAATGCCTAACTACATTCAGAGTGCCTAGCTTCAGCAAGAGACGTCGTCGTCTAATAGAGCCACACCTCGAGCATGTTTTAAAGAACCCACCACACTTTCACCAGGAAAAGAGTTGGGGTCCGTCTACCCTGGGAGTCCAGGCACCGTAATCGGAGCGCCACGGAGCACCGCACGCGCGCCCAAGCTTTCACGGCCCACCCTCCCGCTGCCCCCCGAAGACCGACCCCGCCCCACTTTCCGCTGCAAACCCAAGCTCCGCTATCCGATACTCCCAGGGTAGGGTCCGTCCAGGTGTGAATGGATCAAGTAAATCTGTCCGGATATATAGCTTCTACTGTTTAGTGCAAACGTGGTGTGTTACACCATGAGGTTGTTTTCTGGGCAGGCAAGAAAACAAACTTAGCGGCAGCTGGTTCACTTGCGATAGGTAGGAGATCAATTAGCAGCAATCACAAGAAAAATTCCATTTTCATCCATTAGACATTCTGTCAAGCACCAATATGCAATCCTCCGTTGTGGTAACTGGCCTTAGTACTAGTGTAGCAATGAAACGCCACCTAGGGGATGTATGGAGTATGACTAATCGTATATCGCACCAGCATCCTGGTTGAAATCAATGGCGACCGTGCCCAACATGTTCTTTTTCAACCTGTATCTAACCTTGAAAGTTTACATACTCTTCGGCCGAGGCCGTTTTTCAAGAGTTCAACGGAGGAGGTCAGGGGTCTTTTTGACATAACATAGGAAAATAGAAATAACCAGTTGCTTAAAAAGACAACGTTACATTCAATATTTCATAATATTCGGTATCTGAAAATAGGTCAACGATATAAAATCATTCCGTATTCAGTAATCATAGTCAGTCCACAGTTACTCGTCGCAACATATTTTTAATGTTTTAATTGACGGCGCCATTCTCATGTTTGGTGTCAGACTGTTCTATAGAGTTGTACCTGAGTAGGAGATAGATCTTCTAAATTCTTGTCTACGGACCATTGGTACATACAGTAGGTTAGACTCGCTTTGTCGTGTTGTTCTAGTTGCCCTGTCCGTACAGTTGGTGAAAATATCTCGCATGTAGGCTGGTAACAGGTTCACAGACCAGAATGTAAATAAACAGATGAGAGTTACGTTATAGACTGCTGATCTTCTTCAAATAAAAGCATCGATAACAAACATCACAATATGGATAGTTGTTTCTTGATGCCCTTCTTACAACCTATACAGGTTAATTGTACTACTAGCACA
This sequence comes from Branchiostoma lanceolatum, assembly GCF_035083965.1. Lineage (NCBI taxonomy): Eukaryota > Metazoa > Chordata > Leptocardii > Amphioxiformes > Branchiostomatidae > Branchiostoma > Branchiostoma lanceolatum. Next base: position 1,135,992 of record NC_089740.1, read on the forward strand.
TGTATGTCGAATGTACCTTTGAGTCTACTCTAAAATCTTCACAGAATCATGTAAAGGCCCTGTCACACTTGTGCGTATATTCAATTGCGTATGAGTTGCGTATAAACATTCATTGGGTTTATGTGAAGTTTGCAGGAAAGAAGTTCTTCTCTACTTTGACCTACCGTTGTTCAGCCTAGTTATCGAACCAAAGAAATTACTTCTTCGGCTGCAAACAAAAACTTGCTAATACGCAACTCATGCGGACTTGCATATACGCACAAGTGCGACAGGGCCCTTAGGTCACAGCAAGTAAATTTTATGGATGACATCCTCTGCAGACTCCAAATTTAGTGTGCGCGGCCAAAAAAAACAAGGCGGGCAAAAAAGAAAAAACAAGACATTCACATTTTCAAACTCTAATACCATAAAGCATGTAAGAGATTTGAAGCAAAGAAACACGTTATTACAACAAGTCTTTTGTCCCTGTATTCAATAAAACATTAACTAACACTGGTGTCAGCATTAAAATCATAATCAAACTATAAATTTAGATCCGGGTTTGTATATAGTGCATCAAGACGGCAGAGACAAGGTTTCCGGTACACTGGGCACGGGAGTCTCCTGAGTCATGAGGCATACTGATTGTGGCTACATGTTGCTGGCTCTGCTCATTTTTCCTCAACTGAAGTTCTCTTACAGACTAGCCTTTCGCGCCTTAGAAATCATCCGTCTTGTCCTTCTATCTTCTAAATACAGACAGTTAGACAATGCATGACATTAGTTACTTCATCTGACCCTGTTATCGAATTTGATAATGATGGCATAGGGACAGCAATTACAGGCTATATCTTATTACAATTTTGGCATGAGGGCTACACTGTGTCTTCCTGTACCTTGGGGACGAGGAATAATCTTATTTCAGCTTGCATACACAATAATTGTACAACGCATATGTGTGCGGATTTTCCACCATTCTTATATGTGTAAATGCCTTTTTATGATCTAGAACGTATTTACTATAAAACTGACAGTACTTTGCAATATATCCTACTGTTTTCGGTATGTTGACCATTGCCGAAGGGTAAATTTGTTTTTTATTTATTTTAAAATCAGGTGAAAATCAATGCGCGCACTGATGTCATCCATAAAATTTACATGCTGTGGCCTTAGATAAAATCCTTATCAAGAGTCTGTAGGGCACAATCATCCGTGAAGTAATTATGGTGTTTGCGGTGTGGCTAAGGTGTTTGGTACCCTCTTTAAATAAACAGACAAATCCATCAAAAGGATCTTGATTTATGGGTGTGGAGACCCAGACAGAAACAACAGTCAAAGTATGGAAGTCTGATCTTAGCAAAGAAGGCTATTGTAGCATTTGTTTAAAATGAATTACCTAAATGAGGCATTAATTTGCATGAGTTATATCTGATAATGTTCAAATTTACTTGACTTCCAAATGCCACAAGAATGAGATTCTCTTGAATCACCACTACGGAATTATAGTCTTTCCTTAATCAATTATGCAAATTAGGTCTTTATTTGCATAAGTGATATCTATCGATATTCCTCTCTATCACAGATACAGGCAGTTAAAGGCAGTGTAGAAAGCCGCAGCCTAATATCTGCTTGGAGTCGTTAATTGGAAACAGGAATCAGACATCAGCTGGTTTTAAGCTGCTTTACAAACAAATGACAAATGACGACCCAATATCTGCTTAGCAGCAAACCTCCCAGCGCCCACTCACAAAACGTTACGAAAATAATGGTTTAATGGAAGTAATGGTTTAATGGAATCAATGGTTTGTTCCAAGTTAGGGGTGCTTTTGAAATATTACATTAACGATAAAAGCTGAACATTGCGGTGTAGAAAATCATCGCGCGCAACCTAGAAGACGATAAGCCAAGTTAAACACGTAATACGTTCACGCCTTAGCTCTGTTCACCTGATCTGTAATGTCACACACCTGACCCGGTCTTACGAACTACACACCTTTATTCTGTGCACTTGGTCTGAAACGTAACAATTCTTTACTCTATGCCGATGACACCAACATATTCCTTTCCCGCAAAAACTTTGATTCTCTGATACGACTGCCTAAAGCCACGGTCACAGTAAACTCACGTCGTACCTACGATGGGGTTTCTTCCGTCATGACAGCGCCGTACGTCGTACGTTTGGGGAAAACCGGATGCAATAGTTAACACATACAAAGTGGTGGTCACAGTTAACGTAGGTACATCGTACGATGGGTTTTTTGAGTGTACCTAGGTCAATCGCAGGTAAATCGCACGTAAAATTAGCCATCGCCGAGCGTCCTACACCGAAAATACAGCTAAAGATGATTTTGAACATGTTCAAAATGTTGCTTCCGTCGCCGTACGATTTTTATTGCCCCCAATACAGACTTCACTACGGCCTTCTTCTTATACCAATGAGATTAAAAATGTATACATTTCGACCGTGTTCTGATGGTTTCAGTTTTCCCTGATATTGTCGATGTTGTTGAGAAGTGCAGCCACCAGAGCACAGTGGCAACCGGTGTACAGCGAGCCCGCGGAAGAGCCTGCTTTCAAGGTTACGATTTTCCACGTGTCAGATCGAGTATCACGCACAGGTGCACATGATGCATACAATTGCTTCATGGCTATACACACGTGGGCTCATAATCAGATCAGACCCCATTCCCTGAAGAACCTACCCAAGGACTTATGGCGTGACGTCTGTATGCTATACTCTGGTGTCACGGCTATATGAAGCTGGCAGACGCCCGGGAACAGCAGCACAACCAGCAGGACGACTAGAACTGAGTTTTTCCTTGATATCAATGATTGCTTTATGTTGTAAACATATAATCCTGTATCTCTTAACGAAAGAAAGATACTAAAAAGACTGAAACTTTCATTTTGCAGTTAATTGCTGTCACATGCACTTCACTTTCAGAGAAATCCATATAACGTTATCAGTACATCCCACTGAAGATTTGTATCAAACCATAAAGAAATGTTGTGCTCCATGATCAGTTGGAATGTTTTCGTTTCACCCTCGTTTTATATCTTTACTTCTGAGTGGTTGTTTAAGGCAATATTGTGTACATAGGTGTGTTATCATGTAAGATCAACGCAATTCAGAAGTGCATGTATCTGTACGAATTATATGTACTTCTGTGAGGTTGTTTCAAACAAATAAAGAGTTGAGAAAGATTTGAGATTTGAGAAATTACTGTAACGTTTTTTTATAAATTCGAAAACAAAACTGAATAAGGAGGCGTTCTAATACATTAAAAGAATATGGATGCGATGCAACAAAACGTTATTTTGTCCAAGCCAGTTTGCCCCGGATGTGAAAGGGTGATTTGTAAAGATTATTCATTAACATATCTTGATATCAAGGGGTGAAAAATAACGTCACTAGAAGACATATCTTTATGCTTATGCGTCTCTGTTGTCATAAACTAAAAACAACTGAAGCCATCCTCACCGCACATATCTATACATGCAAATCGGCCTATATCATATGGTGCTGCCATGGCAACGAACCCACAGGGCTATTGTAGTACTGTTTCAAAAGGACTCTTAGCTGTTTTCCCTCTGTGTTTGCCACATTTCCCCCCCGCACATTTCGCATGTCATCCAACATCCCGGCCTGCCTCCATGCCCCGGGGACAACTTGCCCCTCTGGCCCCTCTTCATCCAAGTATCTGTTTTGTAAGCCTGGGTACCTTGCTCTCATGAGATTATGTAAACATATAGCAGCGCTCACTATGCGCTCGACTGCTTTTGGTTTCTGTAGTAGTCCCCACCACACTCTCGAGCCAACTCAATCAAAAGTGTGTCGTATTGGCCTAGTAAGGTCCGCCGCTGGCTCCACGGCCTCACCCACCACCTCCGTCGCCTTCTCGCATTTTGTCTTTCTTGCAGAACCCTGATGAGGGCTGCCAAAATTACAGCTTGCCTTCCCTGTACTTTATTTAGCTGTATCTGCAGCCACACCAGCCTGATTCTTTCTGGTGGCATCACCATCTTGCAAAGGTCAGATGAAACGTGCACACATATGAGATGAGCGACACGTGACAAATCGCACGACGCCGGAAAATTTTGAACATCACCCGACGCTCTGCGATAGCTGATTTTACCTACGATTTACCTGCGATTTACCTGCGATTTACCTGCGTTGTACTGGAAATGCATCCTACGTGCATCGTAGGTACGACGTGAGTTTAGTGTGACCGGGGCTTATAGGCCCGGTCACACCAAACTCACGTCGTACCTACGATGCACGTACGATGCATTTCCCGTACAACGCAGGTAAATCGCAGGTAAATCGCAGGTAAATCGTAGGTAAAATCAGCTATCGCAGAGCGTCGGGTGATGTTCAAAATTTTCCGGCGTCGTGCGATTTGTCACGTGTCGCATAGTGAGCGCTGCTATATGTTTACATAATCTCATGAGAGAAAGGTACCCAGGCTTACAAAACAGAGACTTGGGGCCAGGGGGGCAAGTTGTCCCTGGGGCATGGAGGCAGGCCGGGATGTTTGGATGAGATGCGAAATGTGCGGGGGGGGGGGGGGTGGATGTGGCAAACATAGAGGGAAAACAGCTAAGAGTCTATCTGAAACAGTACTACAATAGCCCTGTGGGTTCGTTGCCATGGCAGCACCATATGATATAGGCCGATTTGCATGTATAGATATGTGCGCTGATGATAGCTTCAGTTGTTTTTAGTTTATGACAACAGAGACGCATAAGCATAAAGATATGTCTTCTAGTAACTTTATTTTTCACCCCTTAATATCAAGATATGTTAATGAAATAATTTTTACAAATCACCCTTTCACATCCGGGGCAAACTGGCTTGGACAAAATAACGTTTTGTTGCATCGCATCCTTTTTCTTTTAATGTATTAGAACGCCTCCTTATTCAGTTTTGTTTTCGAATTTATAAAAAAACGTTACAGTAATTTCTCAAATCTCAAATCTTTCTCAACTCTTTATTTGTTTGAAACAACCTCACAGAAGTACATATAATTCGTACAGATACATGCACTTCTGAATTGCGTTGATCTTACATGATAACACACCTATGTACACAATATTGCCTTAAACAACCACTCAGAAGTAAAGATATAAAACGAGGGTGAAACGAAAACATTCCAACTGATCATGGAGCACAACATTTCTTTATGGTTTGATACATATCTTCAGTGGGATGTACTGATAACGTTATATGGATTTCTCTGAAAGTGAAGTGCATGTGACAGCAATTAACTGCAAAATGAAAGTTTCAGTCTTTTTAGTATCTTTCTTTCGTTAAGAGATACAGGATGATATGTTTACAACATAAAGCAATCGTTGATATCAATGAAAAACTCAGTTCTAGTCGTCCTGCTGGTTGTGCTGCTGTTCCCGGGCGTCTGCCAGCTTCATGATAGCCGTGACACCAGAGTATAGCATACAGACGTCACGCCATAAGTCCTTGGGTAGGTTCTTCAGGGAATGAGGTCTGATCTAATTATGAACCCACGTGTGTATAGCCATGAAATAATCGTATGCATCACCTGTGCGCGATACTCGATCTGACACGTGGAAAATCGTAGCCTTGAAAGCAGGCTCTTCAGCGGTCGCGCTATACACCAGTTGCCACTGTGCTCTGGTGGCTGCACTTCTCAACAACATCGACAATATCAGGGAAAACTGAAACCATCAGAGCACGGTCGAAATGTATAAATTTTTCATCTCATTTATATAAAAAGAAGGCCGTAGTGAAGTCTGTATTGGGGGCAATAAAAATCGTACGGCGACGGAAGCAAAATTTTGAACATGTTCAAAATCATCTATAGCTGTATTTTCCGGCGTAGGACGCTCGGCGATGGCTACTTTTACGTGCGATTTACCTGCGGTTGACCTGCGATTGACCTAGGTACACTAAAAAAACCCATCGTACGATGTACCTACGTTTTATGTGACCACCACTTTGTATGTGTTAACTATTGCACCCGGTTTTTTCCCAAACGTACGACGTACGGCGCTGTCATGACGGAAGAAACCCCATCGCAGGTACGACGTGAGTTTAGTGTGACCATAGCTATACCAATGCGACAACGGGATCGTGAGTTCTAGCTGCGAACGTGCGCACAACATCATTCCTTAAACTCCTTCAAGAAAAAAAACTGTAGGTGTACGGAGTATTGATAGCTGGTCATGGAAGAATTCTAAATCTGATTTTGTGGACCATATGGATGACGTCATCAAATTTTATTGCCCTCAATATGATTTTTTCGAAGAGAAAATACAGCACTTTGGTATATAACACTGCAATGAAACTACGTTTTCCATGTGCATAATGATCAAAGCTACAAACGTACGTTTGCACAAATTAAAATCTATGAAGTGCCCATAGTTATTAGAAAATGATTTTTTATTAGGTAAAAACTATCATGTTTTGATAACTACATATGATAAGTATATATATATATATGAACGTACGTTTGTAGCTTTGATCATTATGCACATAAAAAACATAGTTGCATTGCAGTGTTATGTACCAAAGTGCTGTATTTTCTCATAGAAAAAACAAACAAATTAAGGGCAATGAAATTTGATGACGTCATCCATATGGTCCACAAAATCAGAATTCTTTCATGACCAGCTATCAATACTCCGCACAGCTACAATTCTTTCTTAATCTGTTGATGAGAAAACAATGAAAAGTCAAAATGCCAATTTAGCTAGGGTTAGTTAACAAGACGGTTAATTAACAAGAGGTAAGGCAGAAGGTCCCTGTATCGTCTAAGTCACCTGTATAAGCAGTAAACTAACACGCGGGTTTTAAGATTGAAGACACCCCCCCCCCAATCAAATATAAGTGAGATTCTAGATTGTATCCATGTAAATTGGGATGAGACTAACATTTATGTTAAGTAACCAGTGACTTAGTGTTTTATAAGCAAATCAAGTACAGTACACCATGATTTCACTTGGCGCAGACAAGATGCTGAATTATTGAGTAAGGTTGACCCAGGATGTTGCATTATTCTTATAATTTATAACGAAAATATGGCATCAGAAATATTGAATTTTTGTCAGTATTGTAAAATGTCGTAAAGATTATAAAAATAATTTTCCCCTTCAAGTAACGTTATATCATTTGCAACCAGAATTTCACGACAATAAATCAGAACCTTTCAGTCGCACACGTCAGTGAACAATCGTAAGTGGCAGCTGAGTTAATAATTAAACAGTTTCTGACATACCAAAAGTCGATGTGTGCATGTCTGGCGTTGTAAAAATGCCCCCCTCCCCACGATGGCGTGATGTATGTAGCCCCTCAGAGGTCACTCAGCTTTTGTATGACTTATGCACAGCCAATACGTATTGACCTCAATGTCTTTTTGCCTACGTTAAACAATTCGACGATGTACGTGCAAAACCCTGATGAAATTTTGATGCACGCAGAAGAATACGGGTCACCGAAAAAAAGGGCTCGTTAACGAGAAACAGGTTTGACAGACAACGGGGGCAACCTGTTCTAACCATGAGATTAAACGATTCAAAAACCTAAATTGCTTGCTTTACTAGAGAAACGTTAAAATAATAAAATGGTTCTGCATTGCTTTGTCCTGTGACACATTTTTTGCTCAAGACTACGACTATTTGTACAATTATAACACATAAGGACTCAGCCACATGGATACCTGTCTAGAATACGATTCAAACAGCCCTCCATATGTTTTATCTGACAGGATCAAAAGAACAGCAATGATTGATGTCTCAATTTTCCTTCTTATCACGATAAATCCAGGGCATTATTTAGCGTTTGAAAAAAGTTCCTGCTTGGCCAAGAGGCGAGCTTTCAGAAATCAATCCTAGTGTCTCCTCCACAGATCACTTTTTCTAGGACATTTTGTATTTCTGTTGGCAAAATATGAAAATAAATCTAACCAAAATGCTGTCAAAGTAGAGAGTCCTGATCTTCTCCCATTGCGTTACTGGTCGGAGGAGATAAAAACATTTTGGGCACTGCTGATATTGTAGATAGACAGCAAAAACCCAACAGTACACTGTCATTGTGCTAAAAAAGGAGTTAGTTGCCTATTTTTGTGCATCTTTTATTTTTACTTTTGAAAGAGTTGTTTTGCATTAGTGCATTTCACAATCCTATTCGGGAAACTCAGATTCAGCAAAACGTTGTGGTAAAGACAATTCAAAATATATTTCTTTATCAATCATATTTTAGCAATCAATTTGTTAAGGAGGTAGTTAGATGCTGGCCGCATGGATAGCTAACTCGGCATTCCTATATCAAAAGTTAAAATCGCCACACCTTGAATAGATTGTACACGAATGTCTTACCTATTTCTCGCTGTTGATGTTCGCCATAAATCCTTTCTTTCTATCATTACCCGAGGAAAACAACATAACGCCTGTGCCTTTTGAAAGGCACTAAGAAAACACGGGACGTACAATTCCACCGGGATAACATATCATGAGGATATAGTACCAAATAATGACCAGTCTGGCAAACTTAATGGCGTTCCCTCCGTCGCCAAATCTCATGAATATTAATGACATTCCGATGACTGTACATAAATTGTTATCCGGAAATACGCCTGCGTGATGTAACTTAGATATGGGGCACATCTATATTGATTTTGTGTTTGCACAGGAAGTATCATAACAAACACTTAAGACTTAAGTTTCTATCAAATAGTCTTGTTGGGTCTTATGTTCCTTATTGTCTTTGCCAAAACGGTTATGTTTCGGTACCATTTGTGGGTTTGTTTGTTTGTTTGTTTGTAGACAGCATAACTTAAGACGTTGTGTGTGGATCCATACGACTTTTGGTAATTGGGTAGGTGTCGGCAAAACGAAGGGAAGGTCTGATTATGAATCTCCTAGCGACTTTCTATGACACTGCACTGGAACATTCCGGTAATTGTACCTCGTGTTCTGGGCATGGCATGGTCACAATTTTAATGGTAGATAGCTCGTTTTCTTGAGGAACAAGTGGTATAGGTTTGGGCCCCCTAGTGTCTTTTTTCAAATACAGCGGCCGATTTTCTTTCAGAATAGCTCAAGAAGGTGTTGACAAATATTCTTGGTGACTGTGTAGATGGATGTGATGATTGTCATTTTAATGCAAAACAGGACTTGATAAGCCTGTTCAAACACGGGACAACTGAGAAAGAGTTAGACCTAAGTCAGGCAAAATTAAGACCTTATTTGCATAATCAAGGAAAAAATACTATAATTTAATGGTGGCAAATGATAAAAATTCATACCTAAATCAAATAAGTAAATGTGAAAATAATTAGATATAATTATAAATCATTCAAATTAGGGTTTCATTTGCACAATTGGCCAGAAAATTGTATAATAGCCTTCTAAAAACCAAGGCAAGACTTTTATACTCTGACCAACTTCTGTTCTTTGCGTGGAGAAGACCACCAACTGATGTCATTTATGCAAATGACGACGCTATTGGTACAATCAACCTTTGTAATAAGTCGTTTGGTGTAAGCCGTAACGTCTAACATGATTTGGGAGGCTATGATCATGAGGTCGTGGAACTCTAGTTACCTTCGCCGAGAAGGTTATGCAGAGGGTAGCGTTTGTGGGTGGGTGGGTGGTTGTGTGTGTTTGTGTGTAGAGGACCAGCTTAACTCGAGAATGCCTTGATGGATTGTCTTGGTATTTGGTATGTTGGTAGCTTTTGATGAGACCTAAAAACGATTAGATTTTGGGCCCCCTAGCGGCTTCTTACGGTACTGCAGTGGAACTTCCTGTTTTGATATCTCGTGTTCCGGACACGCTATGGTCCTGATTTGTGAGTGGTAGATAGCTCTTTGGACAGAGAGTAAGTGGTGTGGGTTTGGGCCCCCTAGCGGCTTTTTTAACTGCAGGAGCAGGTTTTGCGTCTGACTTTGAAAGCGAATAACTCAAGAAGGGCTTGATGGATGGTAATGAGTTTTGGTAAGCTGATAGCTTGAGTGATGATGTACATGATTAGATACTTATTATGGAAATCAGCATCTAATTTGCATAATTAATGAGGAAAGTTTATACATCTGCCAAATTCCATGATAGGACTCTGAAACATGTGACATGTAACTGAGGAAGAGAGAAATATCAATTGATATGAACTATGATAATGAAGACCTCATTTGCATAATTAATGAGAAAATACTATAACAAGATGGCCTTGATAGATGGTCATGATTTTTGGTATGTGGATAGCTTGTGTGATGCTTAGTATGATTGGACGACAATTATGCAAATCAGATTCTAATTTGCATAATTAATGAGGCTACTTTAAAAATCCGCTTTGTTCCATGACATGACTCTTCAAATTGTAACTGAGGAAGAGAGGCATGTTGATAGATAGAACATATGCAAATGTGGTCCTAATTTGCATACTTAATGAGTAACTTCTATAATTCCACACTGGCAAATGACGGCAATTTCATACATTTAATCCTTTTTTGTGGCATGTGAATGTGAACATCGTTGAATCAAATTATGCTAAGACTATACTGTCATCATAAACGAAAACATTGTTCTACATCTGCTTGGAGATACGATGTAACAAGCTAACGTGCGTCAAACACAACCTTTTTTAAAAGCACCAAGTCTTGTTCCTTTGGTGTAGCAAGATCCTGGACTGAGTACAAGGGTATTTCTTACGAAAGAAATCAATCTATGTATGAGAAACTTGAGAAAATTTCAATTAACCTCCTTGATCCCTGCACTGCAGGGCCAGTTGCAGCTGTTTTTTTTTAATGTCTGTCACCACAGCTGGTTCCTGTCTGTGTATCTGACTGTCACCGCGCGGTAAGATAAGATTCCATTTGCCCCTGGAAGCCCAGTCAGGGTAGCAAGCAACACAATAGCAATAGCAGACTTGTGTTGCAGGCTTGGTTCACACTGCCAGAACCGCGTTTGGGAAAGAGTACAGTTTATAGATCTACGGGCTGTCTTGTTTCGTCTGGACGCCTTTTGGGGTGATAGAAAAGCAGAATCAACAATTGCAAGGTAGGTCTACTGTGTTAAGACAATCAACTGGTATGATTTATGATTGATGAGAAACACACCTAATACGTCAGTCATAAAGGTTAAAATCATTTGGCGAAGGTATGAGGTCGTGGAACTCTAGTATTGCAAATACGTTTTATGGCTTGAGTGTGGCGCCACATCGTCTCTGTTTCTAGAACTGATTTATTCAAAAGAAAACATTCACTTAAGAATATTTGCACTGTATAGTATGTATGTAGTGAAATCGATGATGTTAATTTCTAATGAACTTACGAACGATCCTATAGTTTTTAAATCTAATTAACGGCATGTAGCCTGATTGGTTTACTGGACGAGGATGGCGCTAGGCGCCAGTTCATAAGGTAACTCCGCCAGTGACAATTAAACCATACCCCGGTCATTATCTACAAGACACTCTGTTTCACTCGGCAATGTCGACATACTGGGCGCTGAACAAGAAAATTTCTTGATGGGAGATAAGACATCTTTATACAGAGACGGGGGCTGGTACAGACTTCCAATCACCTTTGACTCGTTGCACACGTCACACGTCCGGATATGACGTGTATTAAGAAAGTGGGTTCTTGTTTGTCCTGAAGAGACGGACTTGTCAAAATTTGGTGACTTGTAATTCTTATGTTGAAGTAGGTCAAGCTTGTACTGTAAAAACAATAAAAAAACAAGCTACCGAAATCTATCAGACCTCAGTCTGCTACTGCCCGCAGAGGCACATCGAGAGTGGCCTGGATAAGACAGTTTGCCAAGTGCCCGAAGTTACCCTTCAAGAGAGGTAGAGTTAAAAGTTAAAATCCTCCCACACCATAATTGATGTATAGGGCGGTGCCCATCTCCGTTTCATAGCCCTGGGGCCACACTGTGGTGCAATCACTGCAGCAGGGGGCTAGTCCACTGGCAGTGGAGTGTGTTTAACTTCCACACTGTTTCATAAGTATGTACCGTTACCATTTTTATAAAGTCTTTGGTATGACTCAATGCGCCTCTTGTCCAGAGGTGCCCTAGGTGGGGCTTGAACCCCAGTCCTTCTGGTCCAAGTAATTTGAACCAGATGTGGCAGAGTAGCAAAGGCGCAGACCACTACACCACAGGGGCACCCCATCAAGAGAGGTAGAGACAACAGATAAAGAATTGAAGTATGGATACACATAAAGAAATCGACATCTAAACAAGAATGATGCAACATTGGCTCGACATGCTGTCTGGTAGTGTGAAACATTGGCTGACAGTTACAGTGTACAATATCACAGAGCTCTAGTCTATACCGGTTTATCCACATACCAAGTAGTCACCTTATTTGTAAACACACAAATATCAGAGCTAATTCAGCTGTGAGAAACACATTTTCAAGTTGGAAATGTAGATACAATTAGAAACTTTGATACAACTTTCACAGGGTTGATTTGAATGCTGAGCTATTTGAACACAAGTATGGTTTAAAAAAAAACAAAAAAAAGTTTCTGAAAATTGCGGATATTATATTGGATTAATTATATAACATTTTTACAATTATCTGGACAATCTATCCTTGTTTGACAAGATGACGACAATCTATCCTTGTTTGACAAGATGACATTGAAAACCAGTAAAATATATAGATAAAGTATTTCAATCTTTTGAGAAAGATTGACCAGTATTAGGTTAATCTGCCCCTGCCATTGTATGTTGTGAGTAGGTTTCCTGGATTTCTAGTGCTATTACGTAGTTCTTGGGGTCAATTCACCCCTCAAACTGCAGGAAAGGTCGAATGGGGAGTATCTCCTTATTGCTGGTGGCTTTGGTTACAAGTGTAGTCCTTTTCCATAATTCATTGTACAGCACAGATTAACTTTCAAGCCACAATGTAGTTTGAAGAGGATGCGCTTCAATGGCATTCACATGCACACGTACACAGGAGCAAGGGTCAAGTACATTTTCCGTCATTCTACAGCCTGGTCTTTTCACGTTACTGTACAGTAGGGATGTGCACCTTAACGTAGCACATCAGGTACATGTATCCGTACACAGGTTTAGGTACATGACAGAACCGGGAATAAACAGTTAACCTTTATTCAGATTTTAGATATCTTACCAGAGAATCCCTACTTTCTAGAGGATCTCAAATAAAAAAATGGTGTTGATTTGAAAGACGATAGAATGTTTTCATACTTTTTCCAGTGCTAAATTTCATCTTTGTGGTAGAAATAACACGTTTTTAATAACAAAACTAGAGTTCCGCGAACACGTATATGGGGCCCAATGGTTTGATATTGCAGTGTTGTAAGTTGAACGTGATGAAGACATGGTACAGTAACTGGACATGAATAGAGTAAATTTTTTTTTCAGTACCTTAAGCAGTGGTACAGTTGCCCAACTGTTTACATGACCTACTTTTGCAGGGCTATTTGTTTAATTATGCAAATTAGGTCCTGATTTGCAAAATTAGTACTTGATTATGTAAAACACTATCAGGGCAATCTACATGCCAAACATCACGACGATATGTCTACCCATTCTCAAGTTATTCATGTCCGAATGTCAAAACAAAACACCCACTGCAGTTCCAAACAAGTCGCCAGGGGACCCAAACGTACACAACTTACTTCCTGTGGCATGAACTATCTGCAACACAAAAATCCTACCCATCCACTAAATATCATGTAGAACCATCAACAGCTTCTCGAGTTATGTTGTCCACATACATACATACATACACACATACATACACATTCCGCTGCAGTACCAACGGAAATTGCCAGGTGAACCATTTTCCAACTTGACCTCCATTGCCACAACCGCTACTTGCCTACCAAAATCATGAAGATCCATCAACGTTTCCGTCACTTTTTTTGCCTACATACAAACGCACTAACATACAAAGTCCGCTGCAGTACTGTTGGAAAACGCCAGGAAAACTATAATTGAAGATGACCTTCCTTCACACAACGGCTACTAACCAACCAAAAATCATGAAGATCCAAGATTATAAGGTTATGAACTCAAGCGTCATTCTATCTACATGTATCTATCTATCTATCTATCTATCTATCTATCTATCTATCTATCTATCTATCTATCTATCTATCTATCTATCTATCTATCTATCTATCTATCTATCTATCTGTCTATCTACAATGTGTATCTATCTACAATGCGTATCTATCTATCTATCTATCTATCTATCTATCTATCTATCTATCTATCTATCTATCTATCTATGTATTTATCTATCTAGCATCTTACTATCCATTCATGTACTCATACATTTATCGATCTATGTATCTGAATATCTTTGTATGTATGACGAGCATTATGTGTCATATAATAAAACAAAGCTGTTATCAAATTGTATCACCTGCGTGAAGCATGGATGGCAATATATAAGAGACCGTCGCTTGCTCCACGCGGAAAGTTAAATGAGTCAGCCCTACTCAGCGCTCATCTTTAATGCCGGTGGGATTTAAGCCCTGGATTTTGTCAACCACATTACCTTATATGTAACCAGATATAAGGGTCATTCCAAAGACCGCCTTAGGGGGGAGAGTGGTGAAAAATCACACATACCCCTCCAGTCAGTATATCGTTATTGTTTTGATTTCTGGGCACAATGGATTTCCGTCATCCTTGTTATATTTCCACCCCTCCTATTTGAACAAAATGAACCAAAATTATCAATCCCAGACCCCTCCCCCCCCCCAAACACTGCTGTACGACTGGGATGTCCTTACATAATTTATCAGTCCAAGCCCAGACTAATGACCAATGACGTCCCCCCTTAGAAACGCTGCCCTTGATGGCTCTATGCACACAGGGAATTAAACAGTGTAACCGTCAAGAATCATTTTTCTCATTCTCTACAAATACGATTGATAAATCAACGATTCTGGATACCGTCTCGTCGTAGAAAATATGTGGTTGTTGGTTACAATCAATTACCAGGCGGCTTGATTACAGTGGCGATTTAGAACAGAAAAAGGTTGAGATTGTCATGTATTCATCCCCACCCGACTGACCTTCAGAATCTAATATCAGGTCAAACGAGAGTGCTAGAAATTCCCGCTCGTCCGTCGTATGCAAGTGCGTCGCTAGGCAGTGACGTCATCCCGCTGGTCGAGGATTAAACTCTGATGAAATTGTCATCGATGCCGAATCTGGGGACACCTTGGTAAAGTTCTGCTCATCCGGAGGGGACGAACGAAACGGGCCGATACAACACAGCGTCTCTTTAGTACGCACCCTATGCGGACATGAATCTATCAAATCTACATGATTGGCTGACTGCTTTTCCTGCGGTGTTACTGATTCGTTGCCATGATTGGTTTATGGATCATCCAACCAGGTTGAATGCTGGTTGGCTGGAGAAAGCTCTTTTGTTGATATAATTGGTTAACAAACGAGTTAAGTGATCGATTTGCGAGGCGGTTTGCTAACAAACCAAATGCTTGTCCTTTAAACGTTCCGTCATTTCACGGTCCATTCCCAGTATCCTGGTGACTAGAAATCAGTGTGCCTACTCCGCTGTCATTGAAAAACAGAGCATGTACAACATGAAAACACGCAAATCGTGACATACAGGGGCGCTCTGAATTGTGTTGGGCACTGCGGTGCATGGATTGAATACTAAGTCGTGTTTTATACTCTACGTTTGTCGCCGCTGTGCTTGTAACAATCTATCATGGATCCACCTCCCTTCCCTAACCTACCTTCTCGCTCCACAGACACAAGCAATTAGGCTGTCCATTCAAGGCGAACACTAAGCGACGTCATTTTTGTATGTGACAGGTTCATTCCGTCAGCTTCCTAGCCGATTATCGAAACATACCATTCTCTTTATTTACAGAAAAGCGCGAATATCGATGGAAAATGTAAGCATCACATGTAGAAACTACTAGAATTTTAGTCACGACCTGAATCTAATGTTACATGATTTCCCAACTATTTGAGAAAAATGCGCAACATTTATGTTAACCAGGGACCTTTCACTGCCCAGTACTGAGCAATATCTTAGATTCTATGATATACGAACATGAAAACGTCGAAACTGGCGATTAAGTGCTCACCGTTTGGCTCTGTGTATGACCTAGTCCCAGGGCAGTATCATCGCAACCTGGACAACCCTCCTTTCAAAGTGGACTCGTCCGCATAATCAGGCACACGGTAGGACACATGACGGGTACATGTCAGACGCACTGCGAGGCTGCGAAATTACCCTTCATTCCCCTGGGAGAGAGCCGTCTGTATGATCGCGCTGATTGCAGAACAGTCGTACGCACGTCACGTATGGTCACAGGATATGACTCCAACTACCCAGGATGTTTCCCGCAGTATAATGTTAGTCAGTGCGTCAGTCATGTGATTATCATGATCCAACTGAAAGGGGAAACAATGTCGTTCCCTGCCGCGGCGTGAGTCGTTAGAAACCTCCGATGATTACAGAACGACTGGTTACCTGTTATCTCAGTCAGGGGAGAATATGTTACGCTTACGTCGATGAAGGTTAGACATCCTGGTAATCAGATATGTCAAAAACAGTTACTCACTGGATCATATGATTTTGAAACAGTCAGGCGTTTCAGACATCCGCTGTCTTTCGTACACTTAGTACTTTAACGTCAAAAACACCCCCAAATGTTGGTGACACTTTAGTAAAAAATGTCACTAGAAATGTAAAGCTTTAAACTAATCAAGCGGTCGGAGACCTCATGCCTCATGAAATATTTCAATTATGCAAATGACCTAACATCTACATGACCTATGCATATTTATGTAATCGACCTTGACCTTTGCCTTCCCAAGGCCTAACCACATACCAAATACCGTCACTATTCACCCAGTCGTTATTAAGTTATGCTGAAAACAAACATCCAGAAATACATAGACAGAGACAGACAGACACATAGACACGCTAAAACAATACCATCCTCCATTTTTCGTGGAGGAATTTAAAATAACAATCCATGAGCGTTACTGTTTGTAACATCGCTGGTTGGTAAGTTTGTACCCTGATATCGTATTATAACACATCAAATGATATTTGTTTTGTTCAGTAATACTATCATAGGGAATCAGCGGCATATTCATTTTGTGCTATCATTTGCAGCGAGTGCGACCAGTACCAAAACACGAAAAGCTGGGACCGAAAAAGGACAAATTTCAATTTCAATTTGATAGACGCAGCATAACTTAGATATCTCACACCCATAAAACAGAATGGAAAGAAAACGTGGAACTGGGACGGAAAGAGTGTATGTATGCGGTGTATTTCATTGACCTAAATCGTCTGAAGATTAGTAAACAGTGTCCAGACAAATCTGGCTGACAAGTCCAATTTTTCACTATCGTGTGCAGAAAAGGATATCTCTTTGGATGTTACATTCCGCTGCGATCGTGCGTGGTTTTCCGATGAAAGACTCATGTGATCGGGATAATGGCTGCACACAAATGTAATCCATGGCTTATAGGGACATTCCATTTTAGATTCGTGGAACAGAGCAGTGTAGACATTTTGATGAAAGTCTAGATCTCACGATGTCTGAACAGACAGGCATGCAGTGCGCATGCAGTATGAAAAATTTGACACGAGATATAGACGAAAAAAGGATAATTTAATTTAGTATTTCGGCTACAATGAACAATCGTTTGAAACTGTTTTGTTAACAACACCTAACATGAGGTCATTGATAAAGAAATTTGATGTTATGTTCTGATTGGTCATCATTGTGGTAATTTCAATTCTCTCACTATTGATTAACATAATTACTGGACTTCCACCGAAAAATACGTCTATATAGATTACAATCTCAAAATAACATTAATAAGATAATAAATATAATGTTTCCTACGTCATAGCTGACCACTCGAAAAGCACGTAAACGTCTTAGGAATAAATCGCTAAAGCCCCTGTTCCATC
The DNA here is from genome assembly GCF_035083965.1 of Branchiostoma lanceolatum. Lineage (NCBI taxonomy): Eukaryota > Metazoa > Chordata > Leptocardii > Amphioxiformes > Branchiostomatidae > Branchiostoma > Branchiostoma lanceolatum. The sequence goes on from NC_089740.1 coordinate 1,153,906, forward strand.
CGTTTTACAAGGCATGATCGGTGACATATTGGGACAGTTGTGGACGTGTCGTACGACATTAAGCTGTTCTGTTACAGAGAAAAAATTGTCAACGGTCCGTTCAGTCAAAGCCTGACTGAAAAACATATGACAGATGTATCGTCTCAAGAGCATGTGTAAAGCCCAACTGCTCCCAGACCAGAGCAGAAGCGCCAGTTGTAACGGACAAGCGGCCACAGGCACATCAAACATCCTTGCGGCTAAAAACTAATAACTGAAACTAGCTACACCATAGACTGTTGAAATTAGTTATTACGCTGCTTTTATATGCATTTCTTGCTTTTTTCTATTTTGTAGGTTATACTGAGTTTTTGCTACGTGTTTTGTGATATGTTCTGCGCGGTGCACGAAAAAAGAAAATTGCCCCTGTGTCCCTTGTGTATTGTATTCTTGCAGTTGTAAATTATAGATCGAATTATATCAATCGCACAATGTATGTGACTGTACCTTAACTTGGCACGTCCATTCATTCATTATCTCACTTCAACTCCGCACCAATAGCCATTGATAACTTCTAACGGCAATGCTTTTCAAGAAGTCATGTTGAAGCTGAAATCCCGGAACTGTCCGCACACCCATCCCCTGGTCGCGCGTCCTCCACCACGGACCCTACATGAGCTCTGTTAGTTAATGTCCTCACCTAGAGACAGGTGCTGAAAAAAACTCACCGCGCAAATTGAAAAAAAAAAGAAAATAGAGGGAAATAGAATAAACGACAGTGAATAAAAGGTGACCTCGATGTTTAGATCTGAGTATGTGTTTTTATGAGTTTGTGTGTGTTGAAATTAGATAGGAATAGGAAAAGAGAACCCCACGGTTCATTTTTACTTAAACGCATATTTTAGGTGAACCAACCAGAGCCAGCGTAATCTACTGTTGGACTTTAGGCTGTTATTTCATGTATAAGACATATAAAAAAAGTGTGTGTGGCTTGTGTTAAGTACCAACAATAAGTGTTTGTGTGTCAGACAGTCCGTGTTGGTCGGCATTAACAACAGGTGTATTTGTGTGTTTAATACTTGTTCAGTGTAGGTGTTCAGACCCAAGGATAGGTACTAGGTGTGATTGTTTATGGATAGTGTTCAATGTAGGTGCATGTGTGTATCTAAGGCCTCAAAATTGTTGTTTTCCTGGTTACGGTCCTGTAACAGTTAGGGTCGGTATGTAGGGATTGTCTTTTTGTGTTCTTTTTTTAGAGGTCGGCCGAGATTTTGACAATGTAAAACTGGAATGCAGCAGGACGCTGATATTTCAACATGATGTTGTAATTGTACAGATATACATTGTACACGCACAAGTACTGAACAATTAATTTCAATGTTTGATACACATTTCCACAACTCTACAACTGTCCGAAGCCTTAATCTGTTCGAAGCGTGTGAAGAATATAAAACGTCTGTAAGAAAATTTGCAACACTACTTGGATTCTGTTTTGAGTTTCCACCACTCAAATGTTGGATCGAAAAGTTTATGTCCCTTGCTAGAAGTCGACCGATACAGAAGGCTAGGGTTGGCAGGTTTCTGCTAGGGTCGGTCGGGAAACCGGAAACACAACATTTTTTCCTAGGCCTAGATACTGTTCAGCACCAAGGACACGCCACATGCTTGTGCGTGGACAACTGACCTAATTGAATCTTTTGTCATGTATTATTGGCCTTGATTGGGTGAGTAAGAAAACTCACAAGCAATCAAAAACCTTTGTTGAAAGTGAAAGGTATTATCTCCTGAATCACCGATTAGTTCATGATTCAAAAGCGTAGCCTAGCATTCCTTACTAATACTACAATTATCTACCATCATAAAAGGTAAGAAATGTCGATTAGCAATCGTTACTAAAATGCACTATTGCAATTATCTATTATAATAGAAGCTTTGTTCTCGTGGATCAAAGTCGTGGCTAGCAATGTTTCCTAGAAGTGCAATAATTTTGTGTCAGCTGACGTACGGTTGAAAAGAATTTCGCACCTTCAACGCTTTGAAAATACACGAATACAACACCCACAATAAACGACACTGCCATTAAACACACATCCGTCGTTTCCCACCCTTTCCATGGTCGGTCATGCATGTCACCAAAGATTGAAAAATACCAATCGCAGGTGCTGAAAAAACGTTATAATTTGTCAACTTGTGTTTGTGTGTCTGACAGGTGCAGTCTGCAGCATCAAGGACAGGTTTGTGTGTGAGTGTGAGTGTGTGTGTGTGTGTGTGTGTGTGTGTGTCTGTGTCTGTGTTTGTGTGTAAATATTTAGCTACATTAGCATATAGAACAGATGTGTTTGTCTGCTTGTGTGATTATTTGTGGACGTGTGAGTAAAAAGCGTTAAACACTAAGAACAACTGATTATATATTGGAATAAGAGATTCACAAGCATAAGAAGTTTTGTTATAAATGAAAAATATATCTTTTGCTGTGGCACCTCTATGTTCATGGTTTAAGAGCGTCGCCTAGCAATCCTAACTTGAACAGCAATTGTTTGCTTTCAGGCGTCGTTCTGTTGAAAAGCACTTTGCTGTGCACGTTCTGCGTTTTCGAAATACACGTACACTATGCAGACGACAGACTGCCTTTTGTAGTCCATGATGTGACCCTGAGACGTACACAGAAAAAACTACACGGTGGATCCAGTATCACCTGAGGTTCCATCCCAACCATGGTTGTGAGATCACTTTTGATCTTTGAAACTTGCTTCACCGTAGACTATTGCTGCTCTTGTGCGTATTGGCAGGGGATGCTTTTGATCCATAAACAGTGCTGCTCTAGAAGTGGATTTGTCATTCATGATCTTCACTTGTGAGCTTGTTACATTTTAATTAAGGATCGGTCATCTGGCTAACGACAAAAGATGGATTGGGGCAGTTATCCTCAAAGAAGTATGAAACATTTCCTAAACACACACGCACACACGCACACACGCACACATGCATAATCGCCATGAAGATTTCCCGGTGCTAAAATCGTTAACATTAAACAAAGACAGCTTTCCATGATGTCATCGAAGAAATTAGGATCTATCATCAATCACACGACCAAGCAGCTTCAATTAGCCCCTGTTGTTTCAGTACAGGCTAGCGGCATGTCCTTGGTGCTGAACTCCAAGTGGACATCACTTTAAGACCGAGTTTACATCCAGGGGGGGTGATTTTTGGACTGTGTTAACAGAAATTTAGGGTTTTAAGTACCATTTTCCGGACTCGACCTGAGTAACCTCTATACCATGCTCTTGTTGGATTCAAGTCTAGTTTCATTGTATGTAAATTCGCGGAGTCTCCTCCCGGTGAGTCATGCAACGCTTAGGTCTAGGATCATATATGAAAATTATTGAAGGCACCTGGCGCAATTTTGAAAATTTCTTCGTTAGTCTTCATTCCATAATTTTCCGGTACCTATTTCATAATTTTGGGCGCTCTGTGGCGTAAGTTTGTCATGGTTCAAAGCGAGACAATATTGCAGTCGTCACACCGCGGGCGCAGTAGGGCGTTCCAACTCACTTCGCGTTCCTGTGCGTAAACAGACCGCACTTGAGTCGGACTTCGTCTGAGTGTGCTCCGATTGTGCTTGAAAGTGCGTGTGCACGCCCAGCCTAACTGTCAGGCATACAAGCTCACATGTTCACGGTGCTGAGGTTGACAAATCGTTTCGTTTTCTCCCGTTTTTGGACTGGATATCCAAATATATTCTCAATATTTCCAAATAATAAGCAATTCGTCTATTATAGGTACATGTATAGCAAACGTGTACGTGTATTCATAAAGCGTTGTCTGCCCACAGCATAATGATTTTTAAGAGGATGACGCGCGCCTGACCGCGAACTAATGCAGTACTATTGAACATTGCTAGGCGACGCTTTTGATCAATGAGCAGAAAATTTTACTGATTAATAAATAAAGTTGTTGATTGTGAGTCTCTTACATTGAAAATAAGGATCAGTCATCCTGCACATGACAAACAGAGCAGTTTTACATACGCAAGTTGGCGACCAGTCCTTGGTTCTGAATAATATATAGGTACACACATACCTACAGACAAAGACACAGACACAGGCGCACAAACATACACACAAAAAGGCACAAAAACACTCCTTTTCTAGGTGCTAAACACTACCCACACAGAAAAAAATGTATACATTCTTAGGCTGAAAACTACGTCACTGAGACACACAAATAGATAAACATGTCCTTGGCACAGCAAAACGCTTTTTAACAGGGCGACGTCTAACCTCAACAAGTTGCAATGCTGGTATACATTGCTAGACGACGCTTTTTGATCCATGATCCGTGACCATATGCACTCTGCAAAGTACATATACGCTTCTTTCAGTTGTGTGAAATGTGCATATTTTGTTTCAGGAAACACAGCGGTTTGCTCGGATGCGTGTATTTGGTATACGTCCTTAACTTTTACTTAGACTTCCCCGGCAGCTCCTGATTTTTACTCTCCATGAAGAAGTTATAGGCTAGGTTTGTTTTGGACGTCTTTTAGTCGTTATTTCTATCTAGTCAGATTTGCTTGGCACCGTGATATTGCCAAACCTCTGCCGGAATTTACCCCGGGTCGTGGCAAACCTATTCAAGGTCATTCAAGAAAGGCGACCTTACTCCCCCTGGGAACCATCAAATCATCATTAGGGGTTATTATTTTACTGAGCGTAATAATATTATTACACATCCGACAAGTGCACAAAAAAGGACGGCAAACATGCTTAAAAAGACGTACAAAACAAGCCGGAGCGAAGTCACTAGACGGGGCGAAATCGCTGTGACACCAGAGTTCCTACCATTTGTGGGAAGAAACATGTGTGAGAAGTGACCCCGAAGTGACGAGGCAGACTGTTAAAAACCGGTTGTGACGGTGCCGCAACGAACCCTGCGGGAAAAAGGTCACTAGTCATCGCCTAGGGAATGGGCGATCGATGTTGTCGACAAGACACAACCATAGATTTACCTATAGGGTACTGAGCAACAATATATTTATATGTATATTATAAGGGTTTATTTTTACGAAGAAAAAACCCAAAGTACCTTCAACTCACAATTTCGTCATTCAAAACTTCAAGCTCTTGAAGTTATCGGTAGGAGAAGTGATTTGTAGACTGGCGAAACTTAAAAAAAAACAAAACAGAATTTTGATACCCCTGGATGAGAATGGCTCAGTCCAGTCAGACATATTTTGAGGCACGAGGGTTATCTTCCCTGTGTAGCTGCCATGCGCGATTGTAACGTACTAGGGCCGTCTTACACAAGGTTGAGGAGGATTCGGTAGTTAGGTGGTGCGTCATTTAGGGGAAATCCCGAAAAGGTACGTCGTTTACCCTATACTATACATTTAACAATGAAAACTATCCATTTTATATGGGTCACGGAAAGAAGAAGGTATTGAATTACACAAAATTTGTTGTCTACAAATGTGTCTTTTGAAAACATTTTCACACATTTACTCAACATTAGTGGAAAAACATAAATGTCAAACATATTGCAAAAACGAGAAGCGGACAGGCAGTGTTACTGCGACGTTACCATTTAGATTATCCCCTTTTCGAAGTGTGAAATGTAACACTACAATTGTCTTCCGACTCATCATGCCTTACGCACCATTTGAGTAATCAGGATGCCTTCAGGGAAAAGGGACAGGAACATTGAAAGGTCACGCACCTATTGCTGTGCAGTGGGATCTCTGTCAAGGATGCTTACCTCTTCTCGTTTCTATTCTTGTATACACACTTTTGAAGAAGCCCTACGCTTCTATTCCCTTTCTTTTTTTACTCCATTTGACTTCCTACAAGTGGTGTTAGATACGCTAACTAGGATATTGTCCATACGGCCCATGTTTACTTCACAGATTATTACCTGGATACAGAAAGACGCTGAGTGTCTGAGTAGTGTGGGCGCCCGTACGACGTCACTATACCAGAGAGAACAGTGTGTGTATCTGTAGGTTAAATGAATCTGTAGAAGGGATCTGTGCGCAATCTAACGTTAGTGCCATCAAGGTCAAGGTAGTCAAGGTAAAAACGTCCCGTCCGCCGCCAGCCGACGTGTGTGTGTCTGTCGGGGCGTTAAAGAATTACCAGGAAGGAATTGAGAGGGGGGGGGGGGCTTCAAACGTTACTAATAGAAACAGAGTTTGAATCTAGGTAAGTAATGATATAAACACGCAATATTACAGTAAAATAATATTTATGTTTAGCCATACCTAGTATGGCTCAACATATTGTTTTTACTCAGGTTTCTTCTTCTTCTCCTGTCAAATCTTCAAATCGATTCATCTTTGTCATTTTTTGACCAAATGACTTGAAATTTGATACAAAGGTAGTGTAGGCAAATACCCTTAGGCCATTTTTTCATTTCTTCGATATTGACCTTGAAAGTGATTTTATTGAGGTTTTCCTGACCAAAAACGTACATTTTGGCCTCTTGTGCTCTGGAAATACATTCAAATGACCTGAAATTTGCTATGGGGGTACATTGAACAAATATTCAAAGAACCCCATTCGCACTTTTTCAAGATACAAGATGATACAAGATGTGTTTTATTGGTTTATCGCAGTTCACATACACTGAATTAAAAACCAATGTACAGTAAGTTCCACTGCTGTCGACGTACATAAAATCTCGTGCGCATATAAAATCTTATACATAATACACATAGTAGACAATATTGTTTCTTCAAAAAATCGGCAAATATGGCGCAGAAAAAGATAATAGTTACTGAACAGAGCATTCCCAAGGCAAACACACCGAGATTCAGCAACCATACTGGTTGAGCAATTTCGTGAGGTACGGAATCGGCGAGTTACTGAATCTCAGCGTATTTGCCCTAGGAATGTTCAGTTTGTGCCCATTACGAGTGCGTCTACCCGAGATTTCAGATCTTCTACAAGGCAACCAGTGTTCGAATTCGGAACCTAGCAGGGATCTGCCAAACTTCAAACACAGTCTCTCGCGCCTTTCAGACAGGGTGGTGAGACCCAGCTGAGTCAGTGCCTCCGCATATCCAGGGTAGGCTCTGCCGAGGATGATACGGCAGGCTCTTCTCTGAATTCTCTCCAGCTGGTCCCTTTGGCGATGTGTAAGTCCGGGATTCCAAATGGGGACAGCATATTCGAGGAGGGGTCTAATGTACCCTATATAGATGGTAAGTAGTTCTTTAGGTGAGAGGTTGAACTTTCTGAGTCGCTTGAGAATGAACAGTTTTCTTGCGGCTTGCGCTGACATGTAACTTTTGGCATATATTACTTCAAAATACGATTTTGCAGGGTATTTTGGGTAGAACATTGGGTATTTTCCTCATATGACCTAAATGTCAGCGACCCCAAGTGCACCTGGCCTGACCTGTGAGACTGACCATATGACCTAAAGGTCAGTGACCCCAAGCGCACCTGGCCTGGCCTGTGAGCCTTGCGACCAACTGATTGGCCAATTGAGTTAATCTATTTATCTTGCATTTCTGGCACAGGTGTGCTAGTATTCATACCAAATGTGGTATGGGAATGTGCTTACATGGCTTTGTTCACTTTTTTTAAAACAAAGATACACATCTCCAGTAAACTGTTCCTATGTATTAAACCAAAATGATGTGAAATTTGGCATATGTCTGCCTTGATCATGTACACAGGCCCTCATTCAAATGTTTGCCATACAGCCTTTCAAAACGATTTTTGAAATAAACAATTTTTTCGTTTCGTTATTTTCAACCAAAAATGTATACTATTGAATCATGCATTCAAACATAGGGGTGTCACATTTTTATATTTCAGCCATACTATCGCTAAAATATGTTGTTTTTGGTCATTTCCTTCTTCTCCTGTCAAATCTTCATATATATCATTATGTATACTATGGAAAGCTTCATTCTTGCCTGGGGTTAATCTTTTTTAATTCAATTTTGAAGTGGGTTGATTATGCGCAATAGTGTAATTTTGAGCGGATATTTTTCGACTGGTCTAGTTAACAGGTAGATGGCACGGAATATCCCATTCTTGCAAGGGGAGGATTCTTTAATTATTTATTTCAATTTTGAGCTGGAGTGATAATGAAAAAGTCCATTTGTTAGCAGAAGTGTATTTGTTTAAGTGGATATGGTTTTGGACTGGTCCATATTGTGTTGAGGTGCTACTGCAAGATTCCATCCCTGTATGGAGAGACTAATTGTTTTTAAACTCAATTTTGGACTGGGGTGATCCATTTTTTAGTGGAAATATTTAAGAAGGGTTCATTGTCATTTTGGGACAGTCCATTTTTTGCATGGCGAGGAGTATGGCTAAACATGCTGTATTTGCTCGCAGATGTTGCCTTTCTAGTTCTCTCTAGATTTTCGTGATTCATGGCTGTTGATTGTAGTTGGCGATATTCAAAACCGCACGTCTTCAATCATTGACGTGACTTTTTGTTTTGTTTTGTAGAGAAAGTCATCCTTCAATGATCTTGATACAATTAACATCATCATCCTCATCGCCGCTTTTCAGTTCACACTGGGGCGGGCCGTCATTGTTTTCCACCTTGCTCTGTTTGCTGATGCCCGCTGTTTATCCAGTCCAGACATCTGATTGTAAAGATAGTATTGAAATGTGACAAACAACAACTACCAGACCTTCCGGTCTTCGGGGTTCAGTCGTCGACGTAAGACTAAGGGATTTATCATATTGTCGTAATGTATTTGTTGACGCTCTTTAGAATGTTTGTTTGTTTGTTTGTTTGTTTGTTTACATTGCATACCCGGTAAACACCCTATGGCGTAATACAACAATACAAGTTGCATATCCAGACAGATTTATTTGATCTACTCACACCAAGAAGGACCTCTACTCTTTTCAATAAGTGTGAACGGGACCTCCATGTGACATACTATCCGATTGACGTCCCTATCCTGAAGCTAGGTACTCATTTTTACCTGTGTCAAGTAAGGAAATCAGTGAAAAGCGCTTTTCCCAAGGGCACAACATGGGAGCCAGTCAGGGTTTCGAACTCTGTACCTCCGGGTACTGAATCAACAACCACAAGAAACCGTGCCACTGTGTTTCTGTTTGTTTGTTTGTTTGTTTCTTTATTTGTTCATTCGTTCGTCCGTTCATTCGTTTGTTCGTTCCTTTGGTCGGTCGGTCAGCTGGTTGGCTGGCTGGCTTTTTGGTTGGTTGCATAATTGTATTGTTATCTATAGGGCGTATTCACGTGACGTCATCGCCCCTGCCCTCCGTGGGCGGCCATGTTGGTGCTCACCCTGCAGCGAAGTTTCTCGGTGTCCGACGGTCTCTAAATTTCCAAGGAATGCGAAGTCGTTATGATCGGGAAAGTTCGACGTTGAAAGACCTCCAGTTTACGAACGTATCTCAAGCAACGACTACACGGTGCCGCGACTGTGTTACACAACGGGCCTGTAATTTGCTTTTCGACAAGATACAAAAGGTTTCCATACACGTTCACTCACGCTGATTCTCAAACTTCAACTATTTAGATCCGCTGTTCGTATGTCAGAAATCCACTTTTGTTTCAGTCGTATGTTCCCTCACCTACACGAGAAACGCCCAACCAATCTTACTGTTACCCGATAAGTGTGTGCTTTATCAGTCCCAATCCAACATCTGACCACGAGGCAAAACACCATGATTGTGAGACAAACGTTTCGAAGGGAAATTGTGAATGGCGTAGAAAACATCTGCTACTTATACGGAGAGTTCCATAGGGCTCCACTATAAAGTGAGCACCAAAATGGCCGCCAGTGCTCGTTGCTAGGGGGAGGGTCACGTGACTGAATACGCCCTATATCCAATCGCAGCTGAACAACAAAAATACAAAGGAATAATAGTAATAACGAAAAATTGAGTCATATATGAGATTTCCTCGGTCCTTCCTCATTTAACATTCCATTGATCTAAAGTGAAATACCTAGTAGACATAATTCAATCGAGCAACTAATATGCCACACTGAATGTATTTTATGGATGATATCATCCGGGCAAAATGCAAAAAAAAACGGCGCGAGCGTGAGAGAGAAAAATGATTTACAAAGAAAAGAATATGCCTGGATTTATGAGAGCTGTAAAATGATGGAATTAACAGCCTATGATACGAGAAAAAAACAACCGCCTTTTTTTCTGGAGGCAGGGTCTCTTGTTTCAAAAAATGGTGTAACAAATCATCATCTAGAGATGAAAATCAGATGTACACATATTGCACAATATATCCCAGCAGGTACGATTTATCAATGCTGATTTATTCCAGGTTAGTCTGGTGATAGTTGATTTTGGCATGTCGTGTTCAAGGCCACGATGATCAAATGACAGATTTACCTGGGACTTATCTCTATTGATATTTAGGTAACTATTACCTGGCGCACTTAGCAGATTCACATGGATTTCGTCAATATTGTCAAATCCCACAACTTTGGTAGGTAAGGTGATGACTACAGCCACACATTCCGGTCTTATCCCACCAGGAGTGATTTATTTGTGTAAACCATCATCAGATACCAGAGGGACATAATCAGTTATAATAAGTTAATTATTATATCAAAATTCAGTAACTTGAATAACACCTTGAGTTTATCTCATGTCGTCTATCCCTTAGTCTAACCCAATACCCTTGGTCGAACTATTTGACCATTTGGACACCACAGAAGATCTGACAACCAGTTTTCTCCACCCTTCTCGGAGTTCTGTTTTTTTTACAGTTTCACTTATTTACATGCTACTTGTCCCTTCTTTGATATTATTCTCTGTTGATTTCCGTTGTGTATTACCAGCACTCACTGTTCCTCCCTGGAAGGTTCCTGCATATTTGTGGTTAGTTCCGATGACCGTGACAAGTGGAATACCACTTCAGTTTTGTTTTCTTGACTGTGGTTAGAGACCTTCGTACGGGCTTGAATTTGTTTCTGTTCTTTAGAATTGGGATGCAACCTCTGCATGTGATCGCAAGAATCTTCCGAAATGCCATCTCTGTGTCTGTGGCCTGTATTCACCTTTCGGGTTTTGCTGTTGAAATAAGTTATGAGTTCAGTGCCACGTCGTCCTTGCATGTACATGTTTAAAAGTAAAAAGTAAGCCTCAATAATAACCACACTCCAAAGGCATGGAGTTGAGAATGACTTTAGTGCAGCGACCGTCTCATCTAAAGCAAACTCGAATTCCCTTCGGCTACAAGTCAACTTGAGCTTTGTTTCTTCAACCTCTCCGATATTTGTAAACCTGCGGAAAAATCGTAACTTCATATCAAAAGTAATGTGCAACATTACCTTATGTGAAGGATACACCCATTTCCGGGAATTGTTTAGCAAAAAACGACTCATGTTGCTGATGTACGTGTTCCTGTGCCTGTTTTTGTTTGTTGTTGTTGACTGTTTTGTTGATTGTTGTACAGGATTGAACGATGATGACTGCTGCTGTAGTGTTCGAGCTGCCCCGTGTGTGGCTGATGTACGTGTTCCTGTGGATGGTGGCGATGACAGGAAGCTACATGCTCGGGTGCATCACCGTCCATCAGACGTAAGCCATCTTTCATATTGTTACCTCGGTGAAGGAGGTTCAGCTCCATGCACTGGAGATATTCTTTTAGGTCCGCCCGTCTGTGTGTTTGTGTTTGTGTCTGCATACATGTCTATATAACCTAGAACGTTATGGATGGATTGTGATGATATTTTAATAATACTTAAAGGTATATGGGTACAGTCTAGTTCTTCTGAAGTGGAATGTCAAGGTCGATTTGACATTGTATCGTCTGTTAAAAACATCCCTGCAAGTTACTTTTAAAAAATCTTTCCGGTGTTTCTGAAAACTTCTCAGGTGTTACATCCGTGAAAGATGACATCAGGTTGGAGAATAACACGGTTCTTTTATTCACACCCAAACATACAGTCACAGCCTACGTTCAAGTGTTCCTGTGAAAACTTCTCAATGTTTCTATGAAAATCTATTCCAATTTTCCTCGTCGCAACATTGTAAATGTTCAGACAGAGAACTTTAATTCAAGATAGGTGTGATCTTTAACTTTTCAGGTAAATACATGGTCTACTTAATTCAATTAACGTTTCTCAGGCGTAAGATACAGTAGTTCAGTTATGTAATTATAACTAGATAATGGCGCAATGACACGGTTACGTAACTAGACGATACTATTTTTACTATTTGAGCACGAAGGTAAATTCTAAAAGTTTGTGTATGACTTATAACTATTAACGGGGGTTGCCCTACCTTAGGACGCGCCCTAACTTAGGACGGTTTTTTTAGTGATCTTGTTATGCATAAGTACGCCGTGTTTGTGTCCACTGATTATGCTCATAAGGAAGATAAATGAACCAAGTCCATGCACATAATTTTTATTTGCATTCAAAACATATGTGTACATATTCATTTCTTGTTTTGTCGAGAATAGTATTTTGACGATAATGATGGCAACGCTTAGTAGAGGGTCACTGCGTAGCTAGACGGCCCGACACCTAAATATACGACCTGTGCCAAGCAGATATACAACTATCATACACATAAGAAATATAACTTCATAAAACAAACAAAAATTGGGTCTTTAAGTGTTTGTTGAGACGAAAACCGACCAAAGAAAACAACGTAAACATCGCTGCCGTCTGGCAACGTTGTTTTCCCGCCATTTTTGGGGCCGCGATGCTGGCGGACGGCGATTCAACGCACAGCTTTGTAACGCTCTAACATGTGATTGGTACCGTCTATGAAAAGGAAACTGAATACAGATATGGCGAAGATATTTCCCAATAAGTAGACGGAGTATTGTTGATGTAAGCGGTGTCGTTTTTTCGTAATGATTTTGTAAGTCGGGTCGCATGCAAGACGTACGTCGGGCCGCGCGCAAAGTGCGTAGTAGCCCATTTCCCGCCGAAACATGAGCTGGGATGCGCTAGATATAGCCATTCTCACATGACGTGAGAAGTGCACACCGTCAAAATTTTCCGGTCAAAAGAAAGCTATAATATAGCAGACTTCAACGCTTATTTACATTTTCCTAACTTCATCACCAACTTCCGAAGTGAGCAAAATTGACCAAAGCGTACTAAGTTAGGCACACTATCTGGCGTAGCACTAAATCAGAAGGTACTTTCGTGTAAACGTCTCACAGCGTTTGCCGCTTGTAACTCGGAGCGTGAAGGGCCCATGAACAGTATGAATACATTTCTTGTCCATTTATGTTCTTCAGATGAGTGTGTTCAAAATTCATTCATTAAAACATGACCATTCTCTGGCAACCAGCAATGGAGCGCCGTGAGTTCGAGCGCGTAAAAAAACGTCCTATGTTTGGGCGACTCCCGTTATATGTTACTTGCCTATAGTTCGCTATGTAACCGCCTTCAAAGAAACGAAAATCATAATCATCTTAAGCGCAACTTAAGTTGAAACCAATCAGACACACGGTTTCAGACATCCGAGTGTGAGTCATGATCTGTGACCTCGAGCAAGAACCGAAGCCTACTGCGGAAATTACGGCTGCTCCGAAATAGTGGTGGCTTTGTCCTCTGTGGGAAGGGAAGTATGCCATTTTCGTCGCATTTCTCACATTTAAGGACGACCCAAGTAAATTAATAGATTCCACTAATGTGTCCTAAATCAAAGCCAGAGGGAAAAGGATCCAGGAAGAAAAATCAAAATGTGTGTTAAAGATATAGTAAGTTTCAAATATTTTACAAATGGTGACAAATTCCTGTAATATATCTTTGTCCGTATGTCCAATTTGTCTATTGTTAGAAGATTGTACAGCAATGTACATGTACTGGTCTTCAACGCACTTTGTGCACATTTGTCCTTTAAAAACATTTTGTCATTTCCTTTAAAACATTTTAAGTAAACAAAAAGTATCCCTCCCACAAGGCCAGGGTGCAACTTTTGTTGGAACGTATAGTAAACTGTTGCAAGTTTTTATCTGAAAGAGATCTTTTTATTCATCGGAGAAGGTCTGGGCAGATTCTAAACCCAAGAAACCCAGATGAGCCAAACAAAATGTCCGCACCAGGGGTGTCACATTCTCAGTTTGGATACAAGATAACCTTATTGGAAATCGCGGTTTAATTGACAACCGATGTACAATTATTATAAAGCCATCAAAAGCGATTTGTGGTGATTGCGCGTGAGATTAAAGCAATTGGTGACATCTTCTCACTGCAGTTCGCTTATCGTGTCATCATGCAGACGGCTGCCCGGCTCCTCAGTAGTGAGACTGCCCCCACAACCTCGAGCACATTGAGCAAAGTCAGGCCTACTATATGCTTCACCTCAAAGGAGGATGACTAGTTTACCTACTCTCTAAGTATGTACTTGATATTTAAAGATTAGTCTGTGGGTGTATTCCATTGTCATAGTCATTTTGTATCATTGACTAATATAGAAGGTTATCTAAAATACGATCTTGTTAAAAAAGTGATATAATGCGAGATTTAACAACTGCGTTCCAATCTATTGAAAATCAGATCTTTGTTTCCTATGTCATGTTGAATGGGCTACAATTATTTTATCTTTATCTTACAGATTGATGTAGAGCAAACTCGTACAGAGAAAAACAAATAAAAACTGTGCACATGTAGATACAAGAATTTAAAGGAGGGTTTAAAATCTTTATAAGTATTGAATTAAGTCATGATCATTGTTCGGTATGTACCAATGAAGTTCTATGGCTAAATATATTCAAACCCTAACAATGTTGCCAATCCCCCAAAAAAACAAGAGTTCGGAGACCTCAAATCTCCATGAAATATATATTATGCAAATTAGGCCCACATTTGCTTAATTCATATTCACCTTTGTTCACTGTCATATAACTTCCAAATGCCACAAGTATGAAATTCCAGTTATCTAGTAATATGGAATTACAGTATTTTTCTCATTAATTATGCAAATTAGGTCTTCATTTGCATAACTTTCATCTATCAATGTCCCTTTATTTCTCAGTTACATATGTTGCATCTTTGCATTTTCACTGTCACTGTGTAAGCTGCAACAACATGCCTGGAATGGAAATATAGATTTTCCTCATCACCTATGCGAATTAAGTCCAAATTTCCATAATTTGCACTTGATTGTGTACATCTCTGTCCAAGCAACCTGCATATTAAATAACACAGAAATCTGTCGTTCCTTTGTTCAGTTATTCTCCTTGGAAGATTTTGACAAAAACGCCAATGCAGTTCCAGTGTCACATACCAGGGGGCCCAAAATCGACCTTGACCTTTTTTCTCCCAACACCTATCTACATACCAAATATCTTTACAATCCATCCAGACGTTCTTGAGCTATGCTGTCCTCAAGCATCCTGACACACACACACACAAACAAACACGTACACGCACACAGACACGCTCAAAACAATATCTCCATGAAAAAATCTTAATTTTTCATGGAGATAATCATACGAATGGAGCAACGGACGTATTTCTGACGCAATGCTGTGATATTTGCTTACATTTCATTCCGACCTACAACAAAGACCCCGTTGTTACCAGGATTCACGAATCGGGATTCACCCAAGGATCCAGATTGACGAATCCTGGTGTGCAAGATTCCGAAGGCGATTAGTCTACCCCTGGGCCCGGATTAGGACTGTTCACACCAGGATTCACGAATCTGGATCAATCCCAGTGCCTGGGTAAATCCCGATTCGTGAATGAACGGGGTATTTGTTGTGGGCCGGACTGTACTTAACCGTAAGCAAATGTCAGTGTTGCGTCAGTCAGATGCTGCCTCAACATAAAGTTATCGGACCGGTAAACATATGACCTTTGTCCACCTCTCCAACATGCCCGCCTTTGTTATCAGACGACACGAAGTGACACGTGTATAATTTATAGGGTTGGGGTCGCCCGGTGACAGTGTGGCAGCTGTATCATCATCCCGACGAATCGATCGCATTGAAACTCAGATTCAAATCAACCATGACCCGCCAAATTGCTTCCTAGTTTGCTTTAGTGACTAAATCTGGCAAAAAAACTCGCCAGTGAGATGCTGGAAGGTGTCAGCTTTTAAAAGATGTTTTCAGATCGACCGTTTTGGCACTTTGGAAGTGATAGAAGCTAGCCGCAATAAACTAATATTTTTCAAACGTTAAATCGCGGTCACTTTCTATCACTTCCAAAGTGCAAAAATGGTCAATCTGAAAACATATTTTAAAAGCTGACGCCTTCCAGCATCTCACTGGCGAGCTTGTTTTGCCAGATTAAGTCACTAAAGCATACTAGGAAGCAATTTGGCGGGTCATGGCTGATTATGTTGAGCCCAACATACTGTTGGGCGCAACATACTGTGTTCGTAAGGTTTCTTTCTCTTGTCAAATCTTACAGTCGACGCAGCTCGGTCGTCCCTGGACCAACTGAGCTGAAATTTGGTATACAGGTAGAGTGGGTAGGGTAAATACCCTGGGATTTTTTTCTTCATTTTTTTCGATATTGACCTTGAAAGTGATTTTATTGACTAGAGGTTTTCTTACCAAAAACGTACATTTTGGCCTCCTGTGCTCTGGAAATACATCCAAATGACCTGAAATTTGCTATGGGGGTACATTGAACAAATATTCAAAGAATCCCATTCGCACTTTTGGCAAACAACACTTCGAAATACGATTTCAGAGGATATTTTGGGAAGAAGATCGGCTATTTTCCTCATATGGGGTCACTGACCTATAATTCACATCTTAATTCATCTGGCCAGGTGGACTAATTCGGTCAGCCAATGAGAGAGCGCAGATTTATCAAGCTCAACCTGATTGGTTGAAATAGTCAATTTAATTAGGGGCACTACTCTGACAGGTGCAGACAGGCACAACTTCACTACACCCTGGCTCCCATCCTTGTGTTGTTATGTTGAGCACGGCAATCTCACGTGACGTCATGGTACACGGAAAGGGTTTTGTCGTCGACGAGCATGGAGCGCTGCGAAGCTAACGTTGCACGGTAAACCGCAAGAATCGACAGGTGAAAGGCCGTAGGTTTTCCGTACCCATGAGCGCAGAGCAGAGCAGAGCAGCCTGGCTACAAGCACTGGAAAGGTCTGATTCTCAGGAGGGGAGGAAAACAAACCCGGCAGCGTGCACTTTGAATTATGCCATGGGCTCAACATAACTACGACACGCCTCTCTTTTCGACTGAGGCAGTGTTACATTTGTTTTGCCCGTAATTGTCTGCATTAACTTAGATCTTTCTTCCTTACATGTTGGGCATACCATTAAGAAGTGATATTTGTCTTCGACAATTTCTTTATATGTAGGACAAAGTCTCTGACTGGCTGCGGCATTGTTGTGTCTACCTTTTTCAATTTCAAAACAGTGTACTCCGATTCAGAGTTTTATTGTATGAGTTATGAAGGATTTGTTTTGCACTGACAGGAGGTAGTTCTCCATACAAAAGTCTGCTTTCAGTTTTGAATATGTTTCAAGTTTTTTAAAGCTTTGCCGCAAGCTTGACAGAAGCTCGCCTTTAAAGTGCTCCTTGAAAATGTTTCTGAAATATTTTGCATCGACGGTTGTGTTCAGTATCCATGACAAACTGCCTGTGGAAGAAGCAGGCAGACCTGGTCCCTGCCAGCAAGAAGAGGATATACAACTACTAGATCGCAGCCAATTCCGAAAACATGTATATTTTGACATAATTGTAGATTTTCTGCGATGAAAGATTCAATATTTACAGTTTGTAATAGTTTTGCGGGTAAAGCTTCGACATGAAAATGATCTAGCTTATAGTATTTGTATTTACAAAAAGGAAATAAGAGAGAATGGGAGAAGACAAGTGTAAAGTTGCAATTTTGTGATTAAATAAAACTGTCAAAATTCAAAGTGTTATGTTTGCATTTTTGCTCTGAAGTTTTAAAAAATGGTAATATTGTGAGTGTGTGTGTGTGTGTGTGTGTGTGTGTGTGTGTGTGAGTGTGTTTGGAGAATAAGTCTGATCTTCCTACCAATTGCTATCCAACTATCCATCCATCACCAGTTTTTCTCAACAGTGCATTTTTGAGTGGGTATTTTTCGACTGGTCCAGTTTACATGGGGATGGCACTGGAAGATTCTATTCTTGCACGAGTGGAGTCCTTTTTTTGAAATTCAATTTTGGACGAGTGGTTATGCAAAAGTTCATTTGTTACCAGAGGTGCCTTTTCTTTTCAAACTCAGTTTTGGACTGGGGTGATCCATTTTTTCCAAGTATTTTAGAATGGTCCATAATGTATGGGGCTACCTGTGAAAGAGTCTGTTCTTGCATAGGGGTCAAATTGGGAAATCTCATTTTCGGGCTGGGATGACTTGGCAACTTTTGAGCAGAAGTATTGTCTTCAAATTTCAATTTTCCCAGGTGTTATTTTGGAACAGTCCATTTTTTGCATTGGGAGGAGTATGGGCGAAACATGTTGTATTTGTTCGCAAATGTTGCCTTTCTAGTTTGAATCTGAGTTTCAATGCGATCGATTAGTCGGGGTGATCATTAGAGGGTGTGGACGTCAAAACGCCGGTGTTGTAAGGAACAATAAGAAAACAGCTTGTCCTTTCAGGTCAATGATCAGCAAATGTGTAAAATGACTTTGATGAATACATGTATTTTATTACCTCCATGAACATAGTCTGATTTATCATTTTGGATGTGTGTGTGTAGGGGGGTTGTTCTGTGTTTCCGCAAATTTGGGTCTACATAGCTTAAGAACCTCTGCATGGATTGTGATGTCATTTGCTATATAGGTCAAAGGTTAAGGTCGGCTTTGGGCGTCTGTGTGGCTTTCCTTGAGACTGCAGCGGAACTTACAATTGCGATTTTTGCATGTTTTATCCTGGGCATGCTATGTATATATGGTCTTGATTTCTTGGTGACAGATAGCTTTTTATGTCGTGATGGAGTGGTATAGGTTTGATGTCATTAGCAGCTTGCTCTCGAACTGAAGTTTTTGTCAGAATCTTTCCAAGAGTATATCTGAAGAAAGGAACGACGACTTTGCATGCCGCTGAGGTAGTTTAGACAGAGATGTACACAATTAGATGAAAAATCAAGAGTTGATTTTTATGATTAAATGAGGAAATTCTATATTATTCCAGTGTCTTCCGTAATTCTTCAACACATGTAACATATGTAATTTGTGGTAGACTGGTAAGCTCAATTAACATTTATCCGCCAGGTTATATAGCGTTATAACAACTACCATGAAAAACAGTGTATTTGAGAGATCACATGTGCAAACTTTTCAAACAATAAGTACTGTTTAATCACCGTCTTTTTTGTTGTTGTTGACAGGATGTACCAGTATGGATGGAATTTCCAACCACGCGGGCCGTCGGGAGATACCGAGAACAGCTCTGCTCTGATGGGGTCACTAAAAGTTAGTTTCCATACTTCATGTCATTCTGTTCTGTCATTTGTGTTGTTGTTCTTGTCTTGGTACACATGGAATGTTGGTTAGCAGGCGAATTAATTGTTTTATCTTCTAGCTGTTGTTTAGTTATAGTACTGAGGGCTCAACTTTTTCCAGAACTGTTCATGTCCCTGATTTTGCTTCTTGTTATTGAGATCTATACAATCGTTGTTGTAGCATTGTAAGAAACACAATGTTTATAATTCGAATTCTTTTTTCAATCAACTCGATGATTTACTGAGTAACTTGCCAGAGAAATACTGGCCAGAAAATCACAGGCCAACGACGGGAATTGTCCCCATTATGGTCAATCTTTGCATTTCGTTTCAGCAATCAAATGAAAAGTAGGTTTTCTCTAGTACATGGCGTCAGAAATGTTGTCCGTAGGACACCATGTACTGTTAGGGCGATGTTTGTGTATTTGTTGTTGATCAATCACCCACAATGTTGTATTGATGTTCTATCTGCAACTTTACAGGAGAAAGAAAGAAACTACGGTCCGTGGCCTGGGAACAACACTTGGCGGGAGCAATATTTCAAGTCGTCGGGTGAAATCAGGTGAGAAAATGAAATTCAACTACAAGAGTCCGTAGGACACAATTCTCCGTGAAGTATTTATAGTATGTACATTAGTCAAGTATTGACCCACACAAATTGCATCTCTGCTCAGTCCAAGTAGTGGTTTAGAGCAAGTAAAGAAAAAGTGTTTGTTTATCTTTTTCTTTCAATATAGGAGTGGTCAACCTGCTGAAAAGTATGTTTTTACAGCATGGCACAGATGGGATCTAGAAATTCCGGGAAAAGTCACAAAGTTAGATCTAGATGGCCCCTTTTCAATTATCAACGAACCATTCAGCCTTACAACTAAGACGTATCAGAAATCACAAATATGCAGTAAATCCTCTTTCCACAATTTATTGCAGGCCGGCCTGATCTATATCAAGCTATTTGCAATAAAAAAGGCTAATTTATATTATCGTAACATTTCACGAAGGTCAAAGGTCACCGGATCTAACCACCCGGAAGTGACACTGGCGCGCGCACTTTTCTGAGAGATATTTCTCAACAATCTTTCATCCCCTGCGTAAACTTTTTACATTGTCACAGCCTCCGTATTATAAACTACAAGTGTGGTAAGTTTGAAGGTCCAGAGATTTACCATTTTCACACTGTGCGTAAAAATGCATCGTCCGTCCCGTGCGCACATACTGTATGCGAGTTGCGAGGGACACGGCATACTTAATACACAGACTGGAGCTCACTCGGCACATGTTCGCAGCTAAAACTCACAATTCCCGTTGCCGCATTGGTATGTAACTTGGTATATCGTTTGCTAGGTTGCGTGTGGTGATGCACGTTGTCTATTTTTCAATTTAACAGTGACTATACGATCACAGCAAGTAAGGAAGATTTATACCCCGTATCTGCCTGAAGTATTCCAGTCATGCATAACGGATTATAACATGGTCCCTATGGCAGGGCAGTGGGACATAGCATTAATTATAGGGGTGCAATTACGATATTGGATTGACGTTTAAAGTAGTTATGGTGTAACAAAGCTATTGTGCATCACCACGCCGAACCAGGCAAACGATATGCAAAGTTACACACCAATGCGACAACGGGATCGTGAGTTATAGCTGCGAACGCGCAAACAAATGCATTCCCAATACTCCCAGAAGGAGGTCATCCTCCTTCCCGGAGTAACAAGTAATTTCATTGATTTTAAGATTCCCATAGGATTGACTTTGACTGTTGAATTCTGATGATTCGTCAAAGAACGAAGAGAAAACTAAGGCAACAAATTGAGGAATTACAAAACATTCAAAGCGATTTATGAAAGAGAAACATATTTTAGATATTACAAACTTCGAACATCGCAGAGCAATGCGTAAACTTCGCATCAGTGACCATTCCATACACATAGAATCTGGCAGGCATAACCGTACCCCTCTGAATAATAGAACATGCGAATCCTGTTACCACTTGATGATGATGATCCACTGTATTCTGCAGCTCAGGTGACCACTTAGAGTGTTAAAAATGATACACACTTTTACTCGATTGTTCCTTATATGAATATGAGCGCCAATCGCTGTTTAATACAATAGAATTAGACAACAAATGTACAAAAATGTCAAAGCAGGACACTTTCGTAAACCTGATGTCATGTAAGAACGGATATATCATGGAAAACGTATGTAGTTATGTTTTCAAGTGTTTCAAAATTAAAAGAGAGAAGAAACTAGTAGGTGATAAACATTAGTTTAACAATAGTCCACAGTTTTGTTTGTTTTTCTACTTTTCAATGTTAGAATATAACATTTTATCAATTCATGTTTTACATTTTGGTTCTCATAGACCACCTGTGGTCATTTAATTTGTGCATTTAGCCCATCTGGGCAGGAACATGCATCAAAGACTATTATCATCATATATGATTCATAAATAATATTTGATAAGAACATGTGGTGACCATGTAACGTAACATGACCATTTAGCGTCCGATTTATTCAAAACGTTATTTATCTTAAAACCGCGCACAGAGCCAAATGTTATACCAACGGGCAGAAATATAAGCTCTTCTAAAAAGAAAATGCATGGTCTGTAAGTTTTTCTCCGCCTGTTTAACGCCGTGCGAGCATGTATCTATACTTGGGTATATGATGCAGAATTGTGCCAGGCTTACCCATTATCGTCCACCTCAGTATTTTCCCTTCTAGCGGTATGCTTGAAGAACATAGACCAGAAAAAAATACACAGTAACTGTCTCCTGCCCGGCCCAACATCCAGCCCCGCAACGCACCACCACCACCCTGGTCCTGGCACCCCAACATGTTGTGGCCACCCATGTTTCCTATGTGGTAGGATTTTTTATGAATAGCAAATGTATGCATATGTGTATATATATATATATATATATATACACACATATGTGCCAGGACCAGGGTGGTGGTGGTGTGTTGCGGGGCTAGATGTTGGGCCGGGCAGGAGGAGGTCCCCATGGAGCAGCAGGAGGATGTGACCCGGCTGTGGGTGGGGGGTGACTCCAGGGTCCAGGTAGAAGGGGGTGACTCCAGGGTCCGGGCAGAGGGGGGTGCCTCCAGGGTCCGGGCGGAGGGGGTGACTCCAGGGTCAAACAGGACGTCTCGGTAAGGTGGAAGGATGATCCTTCGTTGTAGGAGGCTGCTGTGTAGGAGAGTTCAGCGGGTTGTAAGACGGTCCTTTCTTTGGAGCCGACACGTTGTGTCCCTGTCCATGTGTGGAGGCATGGTTCGCCATTGGAGAACTTATAGGCCGGTGGACTGGACTTGAGGCAGGGAAGGTCTGACCCTGATTTAGTGTAGACTGGTGGCTAATGAGTGAGCGCGAATCCGACTGGCCGTGCCTGCTTGTTTGAACACCAATCACTCATCTCTGTATGAACGGTTCGGTGAGAGGAGATTACTACTGGCAAGCTGACTCCTTCGGCCCTTGTATTCGCCTAGACCTATGAGGGGGTTCACTGCTCTCTTTATGTTAGCAGCCAGCACACGGACCCCGTATCTGTTCAGATGGTAACCATCTGAGGTGTATAGGGATTTCTTGATTGTTCCTGCGCTGTAAAAGTTCGAATTGTCAGTGATATGTACATGGTTTGTCTCATCCGCAACTACTTTTAAGTAATAGTTAAAGGATGGGCGGGGCGAGTTTATGTGGATTTGGTACAGCCCCGCACCCCCCTCGGATTTTGTTGGTAGCCCTCGGGCGGAGTCAATTTATTCGTTGGTTAGTCCACCTCTGGTACCTAAGGGACCTTACTATGTGGATTTAATCACAAGAAATACACGCTCCTGATTGGCTGAGGAAAGAGGGTCATGTCCTAAGAATGAGTTTACGTCATCACCCAAAGCTTGGAGGTTAGGGTCATCCCTTGGGAGGATGGGAGATAGAACAAGATTGGTGCTTGGGTACTTGTCATGGGAGACCTGGACGAATCCCTCAGACACGGTTGTTGCGTCGCCCGCGTCCCGGATATCGTTAGTCCCGACGTGAAACAGTATAACCTTAGGGGCAGGGAAGACTGAGTTCTGTATGTAATCTTCGGCTTCTGTCAGGTTGAAAGTCACATCCTTTTTGACGCTTTTGTCGGGGTAGAGAATGTCAGTTTTAATGGGCCTTGTGTTGCTGTCGCCGATGATTAGCACGTCTGGCGTCAGCTCTTTGTTTTGTTGATTCCGCTCCGTTGTTTTCTGCCGTGAGCTGTTTTCCATATAGCTCACACCTGGATGTGTTGTTGTACGTCTTCCTTTGTTGTCCTGTTTGTGGCGGTTTACACTTGTACTCGAAATGTCGGTTTGTTTGTCACCGTCATTGTCCAAAACCTGGAAGAGGTTTTGCACATTAATAGTGGCGAATTCTTGTAGTAACTTGTCTGCACGTTCTGCTGGCGACATGAAGGTTTGAGTTTCTACAGACTGCAAAGGAGTAGACACTTTCTGGACAGTGATTGTTAGTTCGTCGACTTTTTCCTGTAGTGATTGGATTTGTTTTTGAAGTTGAGTGTTTTCTTGAATCAAACGCACGTTGTCTTCCATCAGCCGTTTCTTTTCGTCTGAACAAGGACATTATATGGGGAGTTTTCAAAATCGTTTCTATCAGAGATGCAGCTGGCCAGGCAAGACTCTAACTTGGTTAGTAATACGTTGTCCTGCAAAACGGACAAGTTTGGAGAAACTTGAGTCGACGCATTGGACTGATTTGATACGTTGGACTGGTTTGAAACACCATCTTGACCGCCCGTAACATTGCTGTTCTCATCATAGAGGCTCTTCGGGGTTGTTCTGCATGTTAGACATTTATCGGTCGTCAGAGGCTGGTCACAAGTTTGGCAGAACTAATGACTATCAGACAATACATTCTCAGAACCTGCCGACACGGGTGGGGGGCTGACTATGCCACTACTGATTGTCGCTTTGAGTTCAGTAAATGTGTTGGCAAACCAAAGCAAGTAGGCCGAGCCTTGAATCAGGAGCTTTTGAGTTGACTTAAACACGTTGATGCTCACTGATCCGTGTTCTTTCTTGGAATTAGTGTCAATGAATGAGAACTTGATGTGGTGCCCATTTGTTCCACCGTCGATCGCCTGCGTTTTGTGATGTTCCTGGCATTTTTCAAGCCAAGTTCTAGCGAGGTTCTGGGGAAGGAATACAGTGATGCTCTGCCGATTGTGTTGGATGAGATAGTCTTTAGAGTTTTTGAGTTGCTTCTTGGTGACCTTGGGGAGATCCGGGACGACTTGATTGTTATCGTAGCGTTGTCTGTACGATGCGTCAGATAGAATAGCAAAGACTTTGTTCACCTCACGGTATCTAGTATCAGCTTCCTTGAATCTGCTGTCCTTGCGGCTGAGTTTGGTGGCTTCTTCATACAAGGTAACCTCTTTCTTGTAAGAGTCCACAACTTCTGTTAGAGTCGCTGTTGGAGGAACGCCGAGTTTGGAGTAGAGTCCTTCTTGGTCACCATTTTCCGTCGCCATGATAACCGTCAGCTTTCGGCTGGGGTGTTAGGATGAACCAAAAAACTGGCTAAAATCTTGCTCTGGCGGTCCAAATCAACTTTAAGATGAGCAAAGTTGACTAAAGTACATTTACAAAGTTGTAGAAAGTAAAAATATTACATGAATTACAAAGCAAAGACACAATAAATCTTGCACTATCGGGAGCGCGTGACGGTAGCGTCCGTCACCGCCGCCATCTTGGTAATAATGTCAAAATATCATTCTCGACAAAACAAGAAATGAATATGTACACATATGTATCGAATGCAAATAAAAATTATGTGCATGGACTTGGTTTATTTATCTTCCTTATGAGCATAGTCAGTGGACACAAACACGGCGTACTTATGCATAACAAGATCACTAAAAAATCCGTCCTAAGTTAGGGCGCGTCATAAGTTAGGGCAACCCCCGTTATATATGAAATACGTCATGTATAACGCTTCCGTGCAACTTGTTGTTACTGGTTCAGGAGTCTATTCTGTTATGTCGCTGGACGTAAACCTTTTTCATTGTTTTGAATAAAAGAGAGAGATGGCTAAGGATCATACTTATGACGTTCTTTGTTGCTCATGAGAACAGGCTTTAGCATAATACACCGCGACATGTGGACATGACCCAAACTGGACGTAAACTGCTCCCGCACGTAAATAGGTCATGTTACGTTACAGGCAGTTATTCTTTTCTGTAGGATTCCCATGCTTTAAAGACAGCAGCCGACGAAAATAATGCTGGGGTCGGTAGGTTTTTGCTAAAGTCGGCCGGGTAATCTGAAACCGATGTCTGTTATAAAAGTATGTCGTACTCAGGGGGTGAAGGAATCAAGCACAAGACCGAGGCTTCTATGCTGGATATGAAAAATGTTCATTGTTTATTGTCCCTTTCTTTCAGAAAAACAGTCAGTGAAGTTTTTACACCAGAACGAGATATTGTGCTCTTCTCAAATTTCGACAAGGACACGAGAAGTTGCCATCTTCATGGCGAACCTTTTCAGGAGTGTCGGGGCACCACGCCAATCAAACGGTACAGGACATGCGCAGTAGTGGGCGGAAGTGGTATCATCAAAGGTACCGGCTGTGGACCGGAAATAGACGGCCATGATTTCGTCATTCGATTCAACATAGCGCCCATCACCGGATACGAGAATGACGTAGGGGTGAAAGTTAACATGGTGGTGGTAGGCACCTTCAAGCTGCATATGATGAAGAACACGCTGGAAGCCGATCCCGACAGCCTTCACACGTTAGCAAAATGGAAGCCAGAGAAGTACATGGCCAGCATAGAAGAAATGCTCTCCAGATTAAAGTCCTACAACAATTCCATCTTCTTTTATCCCAAGCCTATCTTTAACCCTATGTCAGGACGCGGAACTGGACCGGACATGCATTTGAAGGCTTTGAACGACATTTGGAAAAACATTGGCTTAAATATTACCATAACGTACAACCTCTTTAACCTAAAGGATCTAACAGTCCAGTGAGTAAATTTTTCAGTATGACTATATCTTTTACTTCTTCCTGTTCTTGATCATGTAAGGGCGAGGATTGCGGATAGAATGTGGGCATGTATCCGTCCGTCTTTAACTGGTGTTTGAATAGCCTCTACCAGGCTTCACAGGTTGCTGGAAAAATCGTAGAAATTGGCCAAAAAATAGACAGATAATATGCCAGGGAAGTTAGTCTGCTAAAGAAGTTACAGTTTCCGACCTCCCGTGGATGGCAAATGGTCCCTATCCAGTAGCCGACTCCCTTAGCATACTATTCACTCTATTTGGCCAATTTCTACTATTTTTCCAGCCATTCGCGGAGCCTGGTAGAGGGTAGTGTTTGAAGAAGACAGGTGTAAGTGGGCACACTTCTTTAGTCTTCGTCAATTGTTTTCAAGATTTGTCTTTTCTGTCGAATCAAGCATGTGTCAGCGACGAATAACTGACTTTTTTTTCAAACTTCTTTTCAGAATGCTTGATCAACTGTATCCTAAGTTCAGGGCGCCCTCTGTCGGGATCATCACGTACCTGCAAGCGCTCACATTCTGTGATCACGTGAATCTGTACGGGTTCTACCCGCTCCCAAGGGACCCATTGAACAGAGTGGTTCCTTTCCATTACCATAACGATCTTTTGCCTGGTAACGGAAAAATACAGAAACCGCATTTCTACCAGTTAGAATATGATTTAATGAGGGAGTTGGACGACAAAGGGGTTCTTAATTATTCCATAGATAAATGCAGTCAACAACCCGTTACGTGATATTTGCTCCATTGAAAGGGCAAGCAAGACTCTTTCCATCTTTTTCATCTGGCCTTATAAAGTATTCAAAAAGTACCAAAAGGCGTCTAGTATAGATCATTTGGAGAATATTATAGTTAGGCGATCATTTTCAGTCCTAAGAAACGCCATATTTGTAAAAAAAAGGAACTATATTTTATTTGCCCTTTATCACAGACAATCAGTGAAACAATCAAACTACCATGAGTTGTGCCCCAGGGCCGTGGACGGGTTGTCTTCCGGGTGTGTTTCTTTCCGTGTCGGTGCAGTTCCTCTGCCGTGCCGTGTTACACGTGTGACTGTGTACTTGTGACCTTCTCGTGAACATGACGATGTTGTAACTCTTCCCATACGTTTTAGGTCCGTACGTTTTAGGTAATTTTGGAAGTGTTCCTTTCTCGACGTCTCGAATTGACCCCTCCCTGTCCTGTAACGCGAGAGGACGGAGGAAACGAAGGCTGTCGTCGTATCCTGATTTCCTCCTTTGACGGAGATCGACGGATTGTACCAACGACTTTGATGATCTCCATATACATATACCAACACCAAGGTGTAGGCTCCTCTGATAGTCTGAAATGAATCTATCATATGACATAAATATGTATCTATCTCTGATCCTCATTTCCCTACCGGTACCGCACATGTGTGATTGTATGCATGATAGTGTGCGTAGATTTGGATAAAAAGATATGCGACACAACATGATTTTGTTAACATGTATCTCCATCATAACCCCGGTCTTGATGATGATGATGATGATGACAAAAAAAGGAACTCCACTTTACAAAATCTCTACTTATCCCATAATAGAATCACGCACGTAAACCTGGGTGTTGTCATCAGATATCTTCCAAAACTGGGATGTGTGGATCTGTCAAGTAACAGACTGAAATCAGCTTATGGAAACAACCTCGGACTACTTTTCTTAGGGACAGTAGATATCGACAGCAACCCCTTCAGCTGTGACTGTACAATGTATGGTTAATCGAGAAGGTTCAATGTTTGACAGAATGTAGGAGAACTTTTTCAGCAGGTTGTTGCTTTCAGTGTGAAGTGTGCTTCCTCCGACCCCATGTTCAATGTTACAATAGTCTTGTGTGTGCCAGTCCAACAGAAGTAAAAGGAACACGGTTGGCAAACGTTGGCAGATCTCTGGCTGCGTGTGAGACACGAATAACTCACTCAGCCAATGTACAGATGTATGGACAACTGTCTACAGCTACAGCTCGTTCGTCTTCTTATAAAGATGCTCGAGAAATCGCCACTCCGTCTCAAGGTGGTATCTATGGGACACCTTCACCTAAAGTCAAAACAGATCTAGAAATATATCCCAGTACACGGTGGCATTCTGACTGGTCAGGAAATGTGTCCACACAAGTTGTCCACAGCACAAATGCCTCTCAACATTTTGTAAGACCATTCACTCAAACTTTCAGCCTCAATACAGACTCTCAGATCACCTCTTAATCCACACTGAGTTATTTTCAGGGATATCTTCCTCTGGGCACCACAAGACTAACACGAGAGGGCGAATAAAATGAACGATTGCCCGCGGACAAAATGATGCCCTCGCTAGTGAAATCTGAATTAGTAAAAACACAGAACATGGTATAGTTTTATTTTGCTCTATCAGGAGGAACATTGTCCTGTTTCAGAAGACGAGGTAACAAACAAAATTGATTCCTTTTAAAGGATAGCAATTCATTGAGTAGCTTATTTGAAATTGAACGTACAGTACACAATTCTGTCGTGTACATGGCAGCGAGGTCCGTGAACTAGCTAATAATCACTGAGTTGCTTACATCTGAATCAGGAGACCGGCAATTCTCAACGGTTGGCAAATCTAATCATAGACGTAGGACACCAGCTGGGCAAGTTCATTCACCGTTATCATATACCAATAATCAAAACGCGTCAAATATGAAGTCATTGTGTCTTTTGAAAGCAATTGTCCCATTGAATGTGAGTAAGAATAGGAAGAAACATGACCAAAGCAATATATTTCATTTATGCCTGTGGTATTGAGTGAAATACAATAACAATATATTTCACTCCCATACCTATGGCATGGTGTGAAAAATAACAATCCCACCTTTTCTGGTAGTTACTATTTCGTGTAACCATGATATAGAGACCGTCACACAAAAACGACTCCACACATTTCTGTTTTTACTCGATAACATTGAAATCATTTAATAATGTCAAAATGAATCTATGAACAAAATGATTCTTTATCGTTACCTTTTCAATCGATACTATCTAAAATGTAACAATCACAGTCTTTGCCAACGCCTACATACATACGGCACAACGAAGAACGTGCACCATTCAATATAATAACATTTAGTTTATCAGTTTACTTTCAAATGTAGCAATATGGTCACTATATGTTTTGAATATCAAACGAGGTGCAAATGCGACGAAAACCGACGGAAGCGACGTGCTACAAGTGGAGTTTGACGAAATATGCTTCACTGCGAACGCATGGTTTTATGTTCACGGCTACTGCTATCATAAACATGTAATTTTATCTTCACCGAGACAATGCCTGGATACAAAGGCCCTGTTCAAATGCTATAAATGTGTATCCAACTCAATAGAGGGTTTTCTCTTGATAACATCGGACTATTGATGATTGGTCAAAATATTCAATTTATGTTTACCATTTTAGGGCTTTAGGTATCGTGACCGGCGACAGGCAGTTCTGCAGATCTGCACAGAAGTAAAAAATTGGCTCAGGACAGCTAAGCTATCTATTACCAGCTCCGATGCCAATCCCAGAGTTGATTAGGTATAATGTCATGTTGCAAATCTCATACTACAATTCCAGTAAGGCCCTGCTTACTCATTTTAAAACCTTCATTTACAGAGAAAAAGCTTGCAAAGAAATCAAACTTTTTTTTCTCTTGACGACATAAAACTCTGGTTGCAGTGTCCATTTGGACTAGAGATCTGATATTGCTTTCAAGTCACTACGGATAAACAAACAAACAAATAAACAAACAAACAAACAAACAAACAAACAAACAAACAAACAAACTATTCAAACCATGCTCACGATGTTCCCGGTAAACCTATTCAGTACGTACAAATTCAGACATGTCTAAAACGAACTAGCATAGGGCTGTAGGAATAACCGCTAAGGAGACTCTACGGTTCATCCTGGCATCCCTGCACTATGCATGCAAAAACATG